>NC_134563.1:30804629-31115295 GCF_025594145.1 Primulina tabacum
ATTTAGGCATATTTAACTAAGAAAAAGCGAAAATAGCTCATCTAAACTAACTGCCTACCGCACATGATAACTATCCACAGGCAAATTTCATGCTACATTTGTGCTATCTAATAACTGCATGACTGTGTCACTTCCTCACTGAAAATCTTGCATCGAACACTCGGCTACTCCACCTCGAAATTCTTAGCTCAAAATCACATAGGCCGATTTGAATTAAAAAAAGAAAGAAAGAAATCTGGTCATGAAGAACAAAATTCCTCCTTTACGTGCTTCCTTATACGTCGTCTTTTGCCTTCTGTTCAATGTCTCCACAACACATCACATAAATCTCTCACCTGATTATCATGTGAGTTTTGATGACCACGATCGTTTTCACAACCATAGACGGCTCTTGTCCTACCATGGGGACCCTCTAGCTATCCAGCCATGGCTACAGTTCGAGAACTCGAGAATGAAGAATGCTTATATAGCACTGCAATCTTGGAAAGAATCCATGATATCTGATCCAAAGAACGTAACTGCTAATTGGGTTGGATCTGATGTGTGTAACTACACCGGTGTGTTCTGTTGGCCAGCACCTGATGACCCTTTTCAACGCACAGTTTCTGGTATCGATATTACCCACAGTGACATTGCAGGGCACCTCCCCCATGAACTAGGATTGCTTTATGATATTGCCTTGTTTCATGTCAACTCGAACCGTTTTTGTGGTACAATTCCACAGAGTTTCTTGAATTTGAAGTTACTTTTTGAGATTGATCTCAGTAACAACCACTTCTCGGGTAAATTTCCTGACCTTCTTCTCCAGTTGCCGACACTGAAGTATCTTGACATTCGGTACAATGAATTTGAAGGCGAGCTCCCAAATAAACTATTCGAGAAAGAATTTGATGCTATTCTTCTAAACAACAATAAATTTTCTTCATCGCTACCTGATAATATTGGCGACTCCCCCGTCTCTGTCCTTGTCATGGCCAATAATAAGCTTGAGGGATGTGTGCCGGTGAGTTTAGGCAGGATGGCAAGAAATCTTCAAGAACTTATTCTTAGAAACAACGGCCTTTCATCATGTTTTCCATGCGAGATTGGGAAGCTGAAGAACTTGACCGTGCTAGATTTGAGCCGAAACCAAATAATGGGGCCGTTACCTGAAAGCATAGGAGATATGCCGAGCTTGGAGCAACTGAATGTGGCGCATAACATGATGTTGGGGACAATTTCTACCAGAATATGTTCGCTCCCAAATTTGGTAACCTTTTCATTCAATCACAACTTTTTCTGGGCTGAGGCACCGGCTTGCTTGAAATCAACTAAATTCGATGACAGAAAGAACTGTTTAAGAGGAAGGCCAATACAAAGATCAGAGGTCCAGTGTAAGAAGTTCCTGTCGCACAGAGTCAATTGTAGCAGTTTCAATTGTGCTACCTCTCCGCCACCAGCTCCTCCATCTCCACAACCAATTTATTCTCCACCACCACCACCGCCTGCAATTCCTTGCCTGAAAAGCCCACCGCCTCCACCCTTATTTTCTCCACCTCAGCTCTCATTTCCTCCACCCCCGTCACCCACCCCCTAACCATCCACCACTGCCACCATCATCGCCACCCCCAGGTTGTGTAACATCATCTCCGCCACCACCGACCACGATTAAGATCTCACCTAGCCAGCCTCCACTGACGTGTCCATGTTTAACACCTCCTCCTCAGTCATCTCTTCCAAAATCATTCTTTAGTTCACCTCCATTCTCAACCTCACCACAACTTCCCCACGCTGAAGAGATTGCTCCACCATCAAGTCAGTAATTGTTGTCCCACCAACCATGAAATACTCACTTGTTTTTCACTCTTAACTGCATATCAAGCCAATCATGTAAGGATAAGTTTTAGAAGATTGAATTGCTTGATCTCAGAAAACTATTCTGGTTTGTGATGAAACTACACCGACTCGTGTAGGAGAATGCACGGCACTGACAGTGATTTTATTGTTTACGGAAAAAAAGGATCAGATTTGGATTCATATATTCTTTCAAATAATCTAATCCAAAATTTTAATGACTCGAAAATCTGGACTCTTCGCCTCAGTTATATGGTATTCTAACCCAATAAAAAACTTTTCAATTTTAAAATAACTATTAAAAATTTAAATAAACTAAACACTCTATATGCAATAGAAAATTTCTTCTTCAGAAAATAAAATCAAATACTTTTTCATTTTCCACAATTCATTTTCTTGAACCACATAATCAGAAAATATTTTCTAGCAACACCCCAAAATAAAACCAAAAACTGCCCATGTTTTATTCGTTGGAAAAGCTCGAACTTCAGACGAAGTTGCTTAGTATCATTTTGATATGACAATACTCGCCACAAAAGTAATTCATCTATTTGGCAAGATCTGAAGCAAGACAAAGTTGTGAAGTATCATTTCTAATATGACAATACTCACCAAAAAAGTAATCCATCTAATTGGCAAGATCCGAAGCAAACTTTACTCGAAAAGAGCCCACACATCCTCTTAAAGGATACAAGAAATCGTTAAGGAAGAACACCTTTTCAATTAGATACCAAAGCCACATAGGAGACCCTTTTAAAGCAATTACAGAATAGAGTGATCGACCATCAAATCCGTGGAAAATGCTGGAGATTATCAGCTAGTGTTGAGTTTGTACTCGAAGGTAATTGCTGAAGCAATCCATTGTTTGAAAAATCCTCCAAGCTTTTGATATCTTGTTGTAACCGTTTTAAATGCGCAATGGAATGTTCAAGAACCAGAGGATCGTCTGGCAGATTCTGTAGCATATTAAGCAATGCTTGCCTATAAACTTGAGCAGACAACAATGGCCTTGCTACCTGGCGATTTCGACAGAAGATTGCAACCTTGATCACGTGCTTACACATATTACCGCTCATAGACCAAGAACAATCACAGATTCCGAATTCAAAACCAGGATTCCAAATTGTGTATACCATACTTCTATCTGCCTGAGAAACAACTTTGGCAACCTCAAGATTTTCCTCATCCAATAACACATCAACGTCAGGAATTTGCATAGCTAGATTCCATGAGTTCATTAAGCTGAAACTATCCCTCAAGTTTTTAAAAAGCCCAGTTTCAGCTGTATATTGGTCAAACCAATAGCAAGATTGAAATTGAGTTGTTAACTCATGTAACAAGAAATCGACCCTCTGAAAAGAATTTGCCGGTAGCGAAGTCAGAAGTTTGGATTTTAATCTTAGATGATATGATTCTATTGGCGCACAAGGCTCTTGGATGGCCACCGGGAGAGTTCTAACACAGTTGATCCACAATTCTGCCAGCCAAGACTATCATGAATTAAAGATATTTCCACGCATTACATGTTAAAAACATAAATAAATCGATATAATACAATACAGTTTCGAGTTAGATGAAATATAGAGTAACATGGTTCCTACAAATATTGAAGAGGGGGGGGGGGGGGGGGGGGGGGCGGGGGGACCGGGACCTTCAGACAAGAAATAAATGCAAAACACATCTCCACCAACATAACGAATAAGGAGGATGCAAACCTATTTTGGGTAACCATTTGGTTTTGAAATGGTGTATAAAGGCAGACTGATCCACATATATTTGCATGAACTCTTCAAGAGTATCGACAGTGCTCAGCCCACTTTTTGTGCCATACAAAATCCTGCCTAGGTGCTTGAACATCTCTTTTTGCAGATTGAAATTGTTACAATATTTCAATAAACTTTTAAGCCAACCACGGCGAACATGCCAAAGGCATAATAGAAATCGGCATTGGAAGGCCTCTCTAAGAAGAAGATGCGTGATATCAGAAGAATTTTTTAAACAATATACAAAATATTCAAAAGATAACCTGGCCAAGTTGTTTGGTTTACCGAATGAGAGAAGCCTCTACAGAGGGATCGTCCACAAGAATTGCATTAGGTCTCCACCTGGGGTCCTTACCCCGTATTCTTTCAACTAGAGCCAATACCCACTTGTGAATATCTTGACCAATAGAACAGGAGGTAATCACCCATGCAACAGGGATCGCGTTCTGACTTGAGTCAAATGCAAGAAGAGAGCATAGGGAAAACTGTAGAAATAAAAAAGGAGAACAAAATTTAAAATTACCGAGCTATCAAACCTTAATAGTGTAATTCTTTTAGATCAAGATGTTAAACTAACGACTAAGTATATGAGAAATGCAAGTGCACCGACTCTACTTCTTTTAGTCAATAGTCTTGATTAATTTTGTGATTATTATCTTGTCCATCAAGAAAACGCAGCAGTCCAACATGCAAGTTTGAAGGTTGAGTTTTTAAAAAGGAAAAGTAAATCACCAACATTAAAAGGTAATTGCTGAGAGGACAGCTAAGAGACAACCTTAAGTTTCTTTGAACCAAACATCGAATGAAAAGCTATAGATCCATTATGTCCACAGCGAAGCATCTGCTGCAGCTGCCAATCTGTTTGTATTCCTAATATGAAAGGCTCTAACCTGAGTTCTCGTGGTAGTAGAAAACATGTTTCTGGTGGCGGTTCACCCATATTCTTACACTGGATTGATCATTGGCATGAAATTCGTGGGATGTGGAGCGGATAAGTCTTTCCATGTTACGTACATCATTACGTGTGAGGAAATCATCTCGATTGAGGGGCCCTCCATGCCTCTGCACTTCTTCCATGTGATTCTGGACTATTGCATCTAGCGATATTCCAACATGGAGCAAGGACATCACCTTTTGTCGTAGTTCCTCAGATATTCGTGGAGCGTACATTGCTCTTGTTCCTACAGCTTCCTGATCAAGAATTCCGTGGCATGGAGCTCCAGTTTTATCGATGTGATATCTCTGGTTGTAGATGACAAGAGCAAGAAGAGGCCGTGTGTATAAGCGTTTGACTGTAAAATGACAAAGACAACCCCTCATCATGTGTCGTCTCCCAGGTCTACTTCCCTTACCAGAAGAAGGTTTGATGACTGAGTTTTCCCCGATATTAGAGTCAACATCTCGGTAATCTTCAGGACCATAAGAGCACCAATACCTATATATCCGCGAAACAAAAAATGAAGGATCGTTACCGATTCTAGCTAAGTTCTTTTCAAATCGGTGTTAACGAATTTGCCACAAATTTACAGTAACAAAGAACTTTAGTATATATTGAGCTAGTAAAGTGTAAATACGTGGAGACACATCCCATTGTCCAAAAAAATAAGATATTAGGTTGCACTTAGGGAATCCAGACAAAAACTCAAAGAAAACCCATTCGACTTATCAATTGGTTAGCTACATATATTGGCCTTGATTAATAATTGAGTGATTTGATAATCTTGTGACTACATAAATTTTGATTTTATTATTTCATATTCATTGATACATTTTTTGTCTATTACGCTTATTAAAAAATTAATAATAGTAGTAATGATAACAATGAAAAAAAGAATGGTACATTTTGTTGGCATCCTAATCAACATGCAATTCTAGTTCAAGCATGATTTCCAAGAGAGCCTATTGATAAATAGGACTTACAAGGAGCAACATACAGCGTATATTCGAGATATCCATCGACCCTAGGTTTGTGGAGACTCCCTTCGCTTCTCTTCCTTCTTGATTCCACACGAAAATTAGCTGGGCATTCTGCATCACTTGATTCACCTTTTACAAAATCATCAACTCTTGAAAAAGGAATAAGTGCTATATCATCACCACCTTGACGGCCACCTTCCACTTTCACCCAATTTATATGAGCTGCGGAAAACTCTGGATACGGAGGATCCTGCACTGGAAGACTTAGTATGTCTTCCATCCTAGCCATCTGCGATGATAGAAACCAAACATTAAACAACAAATTCGAGATGCTAAAAAGCATCAACAAGAAATTAATACTACTACGTTTTATTATTGCGCATATGAAGTTGTAAAAACAGTTCCATCGATAAGCAGCCAAAGGCCAAGCCAGTTCTAATTCCGTATGTAGCATAAACTGTGTCGTGCATCATTATCCAAATAGTATCAGGCATTGCTCTTCTCATGATTCCCGCGGAGTGATTAAAACCTTATGTGGCAGTGGCACTCCCACCTAAAAGACAATCTATTTGAGCCCGAGCTCTTCTTAGACTTATGACCTAATATTGAAGCTCTCGTTGACAGCAGGTGTGATGAAAGGGGAAACCTCGATAGGACGACCACTGAGTCGATGGATTAAGGTGTATGCATCAAATATTACCAGGTGAGTGGAGGCCAGTTGCTTGTAGAATATTGCTAGGTGTCGGCTTCTCAAAGTGTGTTGTACTTGCACACTTACACTCACATCGGCATACAATCAAATATAAAGCTCCATAACATTGTTCGTTTTCCCAGCTTGGGCTAATTATTTTATTTTGATGGATTGACTGCCAATTCTAGAAACATTATACCGATAACATAAAAATCATTCTATTTCAATTCAACAGCTCAAATTGAACCTCGGGTAGCCAAATTCCCGGGCCATCCCTAAAAAATTTAAAAAAAAAAGATTCAAATTCTATTTCCAGTGATTTTCTAAACTTTTAAATTCCATCCCAAATCGAACTAAATTACTGGTTAAGCATCGGCTTTCTAACGAAACTTCCATGTAACGAGCTAAGTGGAGAGCTGATAATATTTAAGAAAAAACAAAACAACATTAACCAACAAAAAGAACTGAGTCAATTACATTTTGTAAAAAAGTAGTACCTTCGCTTCATGACCCTTCATTAATCCCCTCGAATCTTGAAAAGACTGAACCTCTATAATTTATTTCCAATAAAATTCAAGATTTTTTCTTGAACTATGAAGCATGAAACTTCAGCAAAGATAAGATTTTTTCTTAACAATCTTGAGAAATAGAACAAACCCACAAAGAAAAACTCTCGAATCGACAAGGGAAATAGAGAATATAGTAAGGGTCAATTGGGATTAAATAACTAAAAAATTTGAATCAGTTTTCATTTCAATCTCTTTTTATCTGCACACCTTAGTAATACAGATTCTTTTATTCAACTCCCGTTGCGTAAAAATTGACAAAACTACTCCTTTTTTCAATACTTTTTTCTTTATTTTCCAATGGTTATGTAAGTTCTTCGTTTTGCTCTATTATTTCATAATTGCTGCATTTTGAAATTATATACTATTTTCATTTTCAAAGTAATAAATACTTTCATTATTTTGTTTAAATAACTTTTATATTGTCTTTGGAATCAAAATATAAATGAAACTTTATCAAGAAAACAATTTTTATTTATTTATATATATACATAACGAGTTAGTGTTAAAATTAACTATTTACTTAATAATGTGAAAATAGTCCCTAAAAATTTTAATATTTTATAATGTATTTATTCAAAAAAAATCAAAAGTCACTTTTTTAGAAAATTAAAAATTAGGATGAATATATTAATTTTTTAAAAAGATATTAATAAGAAAAAATCCCTTCTATTATTTTATTTAGGTAAAAACTTGTGTGAGACGGTCTCACGGATCGTATTTTGTGAGACGGATATCTAATTTGGGTTATCCATAAAAAAATATTATTTTTATGCTAAAAGTATTACTTTTTATTGTGAATATCGATTGGATTGACCAGTCTCACAGTTAAAGATTCGTGAGATCGTTTTACAAGATACCTACTCTTTTATTTAATACATTTTCTGTCTTTTTATATCTAATAAATAATAAAAACACTTGACTAAAAAAATAAAAAATTATTTAATTTATATATTGAGCAATATTATATATTTTATAATATTATATTACTTATTAATTTAATTAAGAATATGTGTTTGTGCAATATTCTAATATTTTTTACATATGTTTGTTCAACAAATTTTTTTTATCAAACATTACTTTCTAAAAAAATTCAAAAATTTTATTATGGCTATATTAAATTTTCAAAAAATAATAGTGATTATTTTGTTTAATAAATTTATTCCTTTATTTTTAAATCAAAATAATAACGAAACTTTATCAAAAGTATATATTAATTTTAGAAATACTAAACAAGGGCATAAATTAAGGGATAATTGGGCTAGAATCTGAATGTTCACTACTAGTTTTTTATAAAAAGCATTAGAATTTTTTTTTCTTCCTAATTCATTCGGCCAAAACACTAAACATTTAAAATTTGAATATTTTGCACCATCTAAAAATAAATCAACCAACTATTATTTGAAAATTCAAAAGAAAGTAATTCAAAACATAAAGTCGTAAAACGTCAACCAATCTAAACTAACATTATTTCAAAAATAAACTTAACTCTAACATCCTCTCAACAACCTCTCAAAAGCATCATAAGTTATAAAAAATTTTAAGTAATCATAAATCATAAACTTATTTTATTTACGGAAATCTAGCGACAGTCCTCGGGTTATATGCACCTTCAATCCAGCAAGATCAACCATCAAGACATCCATTAACATCAATCTCATCCTCACATGCATCAATCACACCTAGTGAATCTATTGACTCGGTAAATCTTAACCATGATAGCAAGTAACACATATATATTCATAAGCAACAATGAAAATACTTTTAATAAAATAGATTTTCATGAATATAAACTTTAACATTTTCTTTTCAACATATCATATCATATTTCTTTTCATCATATACATATATGTTTTCTTTTTTATTGAATTCAGATCCTCAATTGTGACTTTCGTATTAGCTGTAAGTCGATGGATCCATCTATGTATTACCACGGTACCGAGCAGCGGGAACATCAGCGAGACTCTCACCCGTCAACTGAGCATTGTTCTTACATATCATCGTATCATCGTATTAGTCACAATCAATTCACCTCCTTCAACTTATCATATTTCAACCACTAATAATAATTCATGCACGTATAAATCATATTTCTTTTAAACCAAGCATGCAACATGTCTTTTAGCATTAACATTTTATCATAAAATTCCATAAACGTTTAAAATAAACATGCTAACATTTATTATAACATTCAGGGCACTGCCAAGACGTCTAACAATTTTTCAGATGTAAAATGACATTTTTGCCCCTGAAACCTTAACTTTCTCAATTTATCATTAGCCTCAAAACGACGACCCAAATCTATCCAAACTTAACATATCACCTTAAAATACACCCATAAATATTTTTTAGACGTAAACTTAGGCTTCTCGACGAATTTCCTAATTTGTTTTTTAAACTTAGACGTACGTATCGGTTTTGACTCGTATTGACTCGAAACTTAACCAAACCTTACCAAATTTGAACCAAAGCTTATTAACACCTAACCATACCATATACAATCCAATTCAAGCCCATCAAACCCTTGTACTAGCCTAGGACACCTACTGAACTTTTGTTCCTATCTTTTCGAAAACCCTAGTTTACATACCATGAGTTTCTTCAAGTCTAAGCCCTAACCATCCTGCCCAGCCCCTAACCATCGACCCTAGGACACTACTAAAGCCCTTGACAACCTACTGGACCAGGTCTAGCACCCCAATCCTGCCCCAGCCCTTCAAGCCGTGTCCTAAGAGCCTATCTTTATATAATTGTTGCTTTGTTCCAATTTCATTGATTTTTATATAAAAGTTTATCATCAAAACCAATCAAAGATGAATTAGACAATTAACATGTCAAATTAATTTTAGAATTATTATATAGTGCTCGATTTCAGTTATATGATACTTAAATACAATTTAAGAGTACTTGATTAAATTTTAATCGTACCCAATGTCTGATACATGGTACCACATTATTGGCCTACATGAAATTAAGTGCCCAATTATTATTTAATATACATAATTATAGCATAATAGTATCAAATGGCTTACATTGACATATGTTGGAACATTTCATGTTCGCAATCTTAATTTTGATGTTAACAAAATTTGCTTGTTTGTTTTTAATAATCTACCTTAGTGCACAGATAGCTGAAACTGAAATAATCAGTTACGAGCCAAAACTAAAAATGTCAAAAACACCAAATGAAAGCATCAACTGATCAACCAAACTAAATCAGTTCAACTGATTGCTCAGTTGATAGGTGGTTCAGCAGGAGAACCTCAGAAGTCCGGCCAGTCGAAAGAGTGTTCAACTGATTAAGAGCTCAACTGAGATTAGTTCAATTGAACAAGAGTGAAATCAGTTCAACTGACGAGTCAACTGATTTCACCAGCCCAACTGAATACCAGTTCAACTGATAAATTCAGAACATCAGTTAGGAGCAATCAGTTGCAGATCAAGACAAGCTGAACTAAGTGGAATACAGCTGTGTGCAAAGATACAATAACTTTTGTCCAGTCAAAGGACAATAATGGACATTGCATTAGAGCCTAAAAGACAAAAGTGTTCCAGAAAGAACAAGACAAATTTCAAGGAACAGATTCAAAATGCAACGGATACAATAATTGAGTTTCACTGTACGATCAAGCTTCGCGCCTTTAAATAGAAGGTGAAGATCAGTGAAGAAACAATAATAAGAAGATATATACAATACAAGAGATAAAAGAGAATGGCTCGCTTAAAAGTCATATCAACTTAAAAGAGAAGCATTCAGCCCAGTCAAGGGAATACTTCAACGTGCTATCAGCTTAGATTAGAAGTATATTTCCCTCAGTGTGTGATAACACTTTCGGGTAGTGTTCAGAGATCAGTTCTCACACACATACACACACCACCACTCAAATACAGTCTTACACAAAGACGTTAAACTTGTGTATGTAGTCTTTCTCACATAGACATTAAAGAAGTGTTGACTGAAAGGTGCTGCCTTCAGTCTAGTCTAGGAGTTCAGTTTAGACAGTGGTGTAAGTCCTAGCTGGGTGGGTTTGTACAAAGTGTTGTATAGATCAAAGTCTTCTAGTGAATCCTACCGGAGGTGGTAGAAGGGGTGACGTAGGAGCAGTTGAAGTCTCTGAACATCCATAAACATATCTTGTATACTTTAATTGCTAACTCATTGCTTTAAACTGACTTGATCAATTCGAGTATTTATCAGTTAATTTCTCACCATAACTGAATGATACATGCGTAAACTGATCCCCTTTATCTTCAGTTAATCAGTTACACGAGATTAAAAGCTTTAAAATTTATCAGTGCTTCTTAACGAATGATTATTTCGAGCGTTTTCCGCTTGATTTCATATCAAACTCGATTTAATTCATCGGTGAATACATTCTTAGAACACGAGCTATTGCAGCTCTTGGAGAATATTTTGTTTGAAACACCACAAGGTGCTAAGCAGACGTTCCTTCAACATATGAATGGAGTGGTTTGCATTGAGTTGATCATAATTAGTGGATATCATATTGCCTATTGCTCTAAAACAACTAATATACATATGAAAGCTATTTGAATTGAGGTTTCATATTACTTGATGTTAGGATCAAGTGTTTACCATTATGCCAAAAACTATAGCTGATGGTAATGGTGCAACTTAAATCTTTTAAACAGTATAGCAGCTCAAACACCACGTTTCGATTGTTCTACATAGTAAGGACAATTATTGTAACTATCAAACTCTCTCTTAATAATTGCACTCTTTGCAATCAATTGGAATCGAACCAGTGACATTGACTCTAATAGCTATTGTTAGGCGCAATAATTGTCCATACTAGAAGATCGATCGACCGTGATGCTTGAGCTGTTATACGGTTTAAAATATCTTCCTCCCAATAATTTCACTTTTTGCAATCAATGATAAAAACATAGTGACCTTGGCCGTGATATTAATTGTTGGGTGCATTGTCCTTACTGGGTAGAACAATCAAAACGTGGTTTTTGAACTGCTATACATTTTAAAATATTCGAGTTACACCATTACCATCGGCTATAGTTTTTGGTCTAGTGGTAAACATTTGATCCTAACAATTGGTATCTGAGCCAAGGTCACGAATTCGATTTTCAATGATTACAATGAATACAATTATTGGAAGGAAGATTGTTATGTGCAATAATTGTCTGATGAGCGAACGAACCGTAATGCTTGAGCTGTTATATGTTTTAAAATATTTGAATTACACTATTACAATTAGTTATAACTTTTGATAAAACAAATTCATATTTGAGACAAATCAACTATAGTTATCACGTTCCGCAAATGATTTATATGACCACATATATTACATACATTCAACAAAACAATATATTACAACATCCAACAATATACCAGAAGACACATTATCTTTCTCTTGCACTTGGTTGATTTAACAATATCAGAAAACAATAGAGGAAAAAAAGAACAATTTAGAACATAGTAAACATAAAGATCAATAAAATATTTCCTTTTGTGGATATAACTTCCCACTGAGTTTCAGATTTACCTCATACTATGGTGCATACACAAAAGAATTACTCACCACATAGTAGCCATACAAGAGAATTAAAGACATTACCGTTGTGAATTTTCTCTACAAAAGCAACATATTACATGAAAATACACTCGAATCTCATAAATAATTACAGTAATCATATACAAACTATGAAAACAATAGGAAAAAATTAAAAACAGATTTATCAAGTCTAGAACACATGTTTATCTTCTTATAAAACATGTCTGGATACAAAAATAGATCTATCGATGTAATGTCAACCCATGTCCTGACAGTGAGTATCACGCGACAAAAAATAGGAATATCATGAGAAAGAAAATCAATACAAAGAATATCTTGATCATCAGCCACCTATTTGATGAGATGCTGTTGAGATACTTCAGCAGAGCTCCTTGAGCTCCCTCCACGTTGGCCACGGTATCATCCATGTTTTCGTCAATCCTACAAAAAACAACATTTTTTTCAGAATTCAAAGATATGGTTAGAAGAAAGATCAAGAATATAATTAGGATCAAACTTCAAGGTATTCAATTTTAACATACATTTATAATTTTGTTGTGATTTAGTGATTTGAACATCTCCTACCATAATTATTTAGGTAGATGATATTGAACATCTTTACGTGATTTGAACATCTCCTACCATAATGATTTGAACATCTCCTACCATAATGATATTTGAGAAGTACATGCATTAATAATCATAATCTCATTGGAAGAAAGGTACAAACTAGTTAAATATCAAATTTCTGTTTATGGTCAATTTAACATATGAGAAGTTAAATGCATCCCAGAATTATCTTTTAACTTGCTTCATCTTAATTAACCAGTTTCCCCATTTTTCAGTATTACCAGCAAAGCTTTTCATTTTGCTACATATTAATTAACCATCTCCCATTTTCAGCACTACCAAACTGAATGTCTATACTCGGAACAAAATTTTGAGCAATAATTTACACTGCTCAAAATCTCGAAAGATTGAATTGATAGTTAATGTTCTGAAGAGAAACATCATTACACTAGTAGCACGAGGTTTGTAGTTGAGCAATAATCATGTATGAAGCGCCTCAGATGATTGTTATGAACAGACATTTAAGATCACCGAGGTCTTGACAGAGTGTCAGTAGGAAGTTGGGAGTATGTGACAATCAAAAGGGCAAATATAGACCTGATAGCAATCTCCCCTTGCTGAGAAACCAAAGTAGCCAGCTGATTGAAGATATTGCCAAGCTCATGAATAGTAGATTCCACATTTTGAAGAGCCTCAGCTCTACTTTGCATGTAGCTGTCTTGTAATGGAACCATCTGCTGTTGCTGTTGATTTTGTTGCTGCTGCAGTAGTGGCCGAGCGTCCCCATCCACTTGATTTCTGTTGAAAACAGAATCACGGTAAATAGCTCAGACACTCCATGGTTTCCGTTTACATCTGAGAAATTCAAATAATGCTTCTTCATCTAATAAGTATGTTACAAACATATTTAACGGCAATCTGCATTTAAGGCCTTCAAGAAATGCAAGTCACATGATTGTCAAGTAAACATAACCTAGTTTTAAAAGCAAAAGGATAAAGCACAACCGTTGGATAAATTGGGAATCATACTTGTGGAACAATTGAGATGAAGATTGTTCTCCATTAGCCCATGGAAGAGGAGGGTTAGCTGAGGTACTGGCAGCAGGCTTCGCGACTAAAGGACGTTGGCGAACAAAAGGGCTCGTGGGGTTCTTGGAAGCAGAAGAAGAGAACAACTGTCTTCTGTTTTCATGAACCTTCAGATTCTGTAAATAAACCAGAAGAGGAAATACAATCGATATGCACCAAGAAAGAAAACAGACTACTAGATTAGTAAACAAAACAAATAAAAAGCAATTCTCAAATCACCTCTGTACGCATGGTCAAAACATCCTTGAACTCCTTTGTGGTGCTCATTAAACGGTTTTTCAAATCATCAACGACTGTGGTAGAATGGGTTGTGGTGTCACTGGATATATTCCCACTAGCATTGTGTGAATTACTAAGAAGCTGGAGGTCCACTACAGCAGAATTAAGTGCTGTAATGTCTTGCTTAATAACAGCAGTTGTCTCCTGGATCTCCATCGAGGGGTCGTCAAAAACCGAGGTTCTCTTTGCCACTACAGTAAGCAAGTATAAGATTACCAATCCACTCAAGCGGGTCTATACATGCAATGTAAATTAAATCACAATCAGAATATCAAGCTTCAAGCATAAGAACAAATAAAGATTAATCAAGTTTTGGAAAATATATATATATATTTAATGGTGTTCTGCATCATTTTTTCCAGATCGATTAATTTTTGAAAATGCAACAGCCGGATCATTTGGTCATTGCAATCGGATCAAGGCAAGAACATACTACTCTCTGACCACATAGAACCAGAACCAAATTATTCGTTAAACAAGGATCATCTAGCCTTGACAAAATGTACGAATTTGCATTATTTTTATAAGAAGCATCACTTGGAAAATAATGTATAGATAAAGAACCACAAAAATTCAGTCTCAATTCCCCGATTTAAGATATGGACGACCACAGCTAAAGCATACAACACATGACCATCTACAGATTATGTATGTCTATGCATTTCTTCTATCAAAAATTTCAACCGGAATTAAACTGCGGCTTAACATTTAAACAGGCGACATTCAATTCAACAGTCGATTATAGTAAAATATGTACAGCGCAAGCAGCATAGTTGGCCTAAAATGGAAAAATAATTCAAATTCCTTGCTGCCTCGCATAATTATGAAAAAATGTAAGCTTTGACACCCTAAATACAGAGAGTAGTTCCCTACTAATTTGCTGCTCTGCCGTTGAATTGATTCAATCCCCTGGAGCTTGAAGAGCGTAGTGTGCAGACAAGAGCAAAAAAAAACAAGCATGAGTTGAACTTTAATAAATCTGTCTACAAATCATAGACACAGATGTTTAAAGAAGCATATCAATCAACATTAAAAAATAATAATTCAGAAAAACGATTCAATCATTCACATTTTGCCAGCTTTGATAGCTTCTGCGAGGTCTGGTGGATTCCAAACCCGATTTTCGACGCTCTGCGATTGAATTCCGATTGCGTAGCCACGGAAGACCGCTGTTCCTCGGCCTTCGACCCACTGCTGCTCGGCCCATTCGGTGACGCAAGCGACTTCTTTACCCTCTCCGCTATCCCCAAAAACTCCTGCGTCCGATCCCTAATCGACGCATTCCCGCTCTTCAACGGCATTTCCACGACAAAAACAGATCAAAAATTCAATATCGTGATAGCATAAACGTCTTAACAAACAAACAATCGCCCTCGAATTTCAAGAAAATCAGGGATCGTAGGGTGTAGTTCAGGTAAATTTACAGGATCTTAAACCCTCCGCTACTCGGAAATGGAAAGAATCTAGGAAAATATCAGACGTCAATTGAGATTTTGCCACAGATTACATTTTTCCTTCTTAATTAATTAAATTTAATCGTTGATAAAATGCCACACAATTTTTTGTTATATGCCAATTATACCCTCCACCGACACGTATTATGTACAATAAATTAAATTTGATAAATCATTTATCAAATTTACGAAATATATAGGCTTCATTCTTACGAGGCTTATTGTTTTTTATGGAGCAAAAAAATTGGGGTGGAACATTAATCAAGTCATTGTTGCTTAAACAAGGGTGACGTCTAATTAATTATCATGTTACTCATGTGCGAGTTTTTAAGATTGTGTTTAGTTCGAGTGATATATGAAAATATAGATATATAATAAATAGACATCATTTGTTCGATTGATTTTTTACTTCTAGGATAATTTGACAAGCCCGAATTAAAAATTCGCACTATTCATGCAATTTATAAACACTCTTGACTTCTTGTTCTTTTTCAAAAAACAAAGAGATGATTTTTTTTTATCATAAATTGAACAACATTGCTGGTAAATTCGTAAAATTACTTATATAAGGTATGGGATCTTTAACTCCTAATTATTTTTACAATGCAATTTGATTAGAGTTATTTAATTACAGTAGAAAACAAGTAAAATTTTCTTTACAATGAGTCAAAAATGTGACAACTATGATTATAATACTAAAATAGTATATAATAAAGTATTGTCTAAATACATAACGTCGTAAGATAAGCCCGCACGTGACTGAAATCAACTACATACAAGCAACTCATATCACAGTGACATGCCTCAGTATATAGATACATATATATACACTGGAATGAACTACTCAACCTTAACTCAGATGTGACTCCCTCCATAAGTATCATCTCTAGTCTCCTGATTACCTTGAGTACTTGTCATTATCCACACACAAAGACAACAACATCCTCACTTGGGGTTGAGCAAATGTTCTATATAGAACAACCATAATAAATGTGAAGATATCAAGTCAAATGTTCATATACTGAGCATGTATCAGAATCAATCGAATCGATATCAAATCAATGCTCGAGCAGGCACACCGGCTCAGTCAAGTATAAGGGAATATACATATGATAGCATCGGCAATGCGTCATCAAATCTCAAACTCAACCAATCAATCATAGAGGCCATGAGTGACTATGTTTTTACGGGCCACATAATGTCAAACATTGTATCGTGCTCAAAACCCCAGAATCAAAATCCAATTATATAAAGATGTCCAATGATAATAACTCAATGTGCATGTCATGTATCAATATATGTATAAAATGATGTGTGTTAACAAAATATTTATTTTATATATCGATATACCAATCATGAATTTCATGTATGATATCAACTCAATAAATAAAGCATATAGACACATATAATTTCAGTCAAACCAATCAATCATATATCATATGGCAAACACATGTTGTATGTTACTCGGTTACAACATACATCAATTCTTTGTCCCCAATTTAATGTAGATTTATCCGATATTTATGATTTCAATGTAGAAAATCAATCTACAAAATCAAAATATTTATTTCCATCAATGAATTCATTCAAATGCAACTCTAATAGTGTATTTGAATGTATCAATTCGTTCTACACTATTCAATTTAATATTTGCATTATTATGATAATTATATCGTATTATAAATCATAATAAATCATTGTTTTACAATAATTAATATACATATATTCATTTACAATGAAAATTTCAATTTCCAAAATTGTTTTGAAACTTTGAAAATTCTTATGAAATTGAAATCATAATATAATTCAATTCTGAATTTGAAAATTAGTTTCTTGTCGACTATTATATCGTATATGTTGATTTCGAATTCAAATACATGTTATTCCAACAATTCAATAAATAAATGTGCTGAATCTAACAAAAAATTACATCAAAAGAATGGTATCAACACGATGATTTTGAATATATATTTTGTTTTGAGTTCTGACAATGTTTCGAGGTAAATTCAAGTGCGCGAAATCCCACATGGCTGCGTGCATAATGCTGTCCGGAAGGAGTTTGGCAGAGTTTGGTGCGCGGGTGCGCGCCTTATTCTGTTCGAAACTCTATTTTACACTTCAAATTCGTCAAAATTAAAATTGTAGATCTATGTCTTGGATTTTATTTTATATTGACCTCACTCAATTTGAACACCGGACATGAAAGTTATGCTCATTCTAATAAAACGTGTCAATGCAGGAACGTCAATACACACGACATTTCAAATTACTCGTATTTCCAAATGGGTTTAGATAAAACTCAAAATACAAAAGCTTTAGTGCTATGTATTATCTTCTTAATAAAATTGATTTCATCTCATTTGAAATAATACTCGGATTATTATGCTAGAAGCCGTAACACGTGTTACTTTTTTATTGCGGTTCAACATACTTTTCAAACATAAATCAATTACTAATGCAATATTTCATTATCACAACATATTTTCTCACTTTATCAATTACATACTTTATATTCTCAATAATATGTCAAATATCATAAATTATCAATACTCAAAATACGATGTGAAGTCCTTACATATATCTTTTTCACAAATAAGTAGAAAACTAAAAAAAAATGTATTGCATTCTACTTTGATTTCGGATCTCTTTTCATCAAGGACAGTTGAATGTTTCTGTGATAAAATATTTTGTCAATTTTTTTTCCAAGTTTGGCACGAGAGAGGATGAGATAAAAGAAAGATATATGAAAATAATTAATAGAAAATAGGATTTACAAAACCATTGAGAATCAGTTTCGTTTTGGCAAGTAAATTATTATTATTTTTTTTGGAAATGCATTGAAATTCTTACTCTAAAATTGTAATTTAATTTATTTTAACAAAATTGTGATTTAATTTTCAAAGAGAAGAAATAGGAAAAACAAAAAAAATGGGTCATTATAAGAAATACCCAAATTTAATACAATATTTCAAAAGCACACCAATAAGATTTATTCCACTGAATGATCTATTTAATGTTACCAATTTCAAATCACAACCCCCATATTTTTTTTTTGAAGCATGCAAAGCGTTGTTTCCCCCAGTTTGATAATAATTCAGAGCATATCTCGAGTCTGTGAAGTAGATCCTGACCTGACCCAGCATCCCAACTGTTGTGTACCACTTCTGTAAAATCGGGTTCTCTTAACCATTTGTTCTCAAATCGAAATTTGCGCTTTTGGAAAAAGATTTCAGGTTGAATGGTCCTAAGCAGTAGTGGTGAATGGTCAGAGATAGGAGCAACCAGATTATTTACTTGGGCATTTGGGAATAGAGCCATCCACTCAGAATTTCCAAAGCTCGATCAAGCCTTTCCTCAACTGCATTTGGTTTGCCTCTACTCCGTGACCATGTGAATTGATATCCTTGCATTGAGATCTCCTGGAGTGCACAGTCATTTATAGCTGTCCGAAAACCATTGAATAACCATTCGGGGTGCTCTACCCTTCCTCGTTTGTCCTCAATATGTAGTAGGTCATTGAAGTCACCAATTATACACCATGGCAACGTGGATGCATCAGCTATAGTCCTGAGAAGGTTCCAAGAGTCTCTTCTTCGATGTCTTTCTGGAAACCCATAAAATCCAGTCAAACGCCATCCCCCTGTAGCTGTATTCACTATTTCCATATCCACGTGATTATTTGAGAAAGACATCAGTGAACAGGTAGAAGAGCATCGCCAAAGCACACCAATTCCCCCACTTCTTCCATCTCTATTTACTGCAAAACATCCCTCATAACCAATCTTTATACGGATATCCTCTAACTTTTGGGCATGAACAAGAGTTTCAAAAAGGAAAATGATATCTGGTGTGTGAGTTCTTATTAACTCACGTAGCATAGGAACTGCCCTAGGATTGCCCAATCCTCGGCAGTTTCAACTTAACACGATCATGGTTTGTGGCAGGCCTGGGATCCAGAGCCTGCCAATAATACGTTTTTTGGATTACTAATATCGGTTTCCATACTTTGTTGGGCCTCACTTCTTTGCATATCAATACCCATGTCCATATTGTTTTGTGACTCAATGATATGGTTTGCGGGTACCACTGACCCGATGGCAGCTGAGGGATGGATCAAGTCCATCGAGGTAATTTTCGACTATATGGAGCTGACAGATGCTGACAGGGTCCGTTGTGCCACTTTCTTATTGACTGGAGACGCTAGACTATGGTGGGAGAGTGCGTCAGTGGCAGTCAATTTGCAGGTGCTGCCTTGGAATGGTTTCAAGGAGGTCTTCTACTCCAAGTACTTCACTGAAGAAGTACGCTCTCGTTTGACCAGGGAATTTATGACATTGAGACAGGGGGGCAGTAGTGTGGCAGAGTTTGTCAGGAAGTTTGAGAGGGGATGTCACTTCGTACCCCTCATTGCGAATGATGCCCAGGCAAAGCTGAGGCATTTCATGGATGGTCTGCGGCCGATCTTGCGCCGTGATATGAGGGTAGCTGGCCCTACTTCGTATGCCGTCGCAGTATCTAGAGCTTTAGCGGCAGAGCAGGACCAGAGAGATATTGAGGCTGACAGGCAGGGCAAGAGGCCCTATCAAGCGCCGCAGCACCAGCAGCAGCAGCATCAGAGGCCCCCGTTCAAGAAACCGTATCAGGGGCCGCCAGGGAAGAAGCCGTATCATGGACCACCAAAGGGCAAGGGTCCAATTCAGCAGCATGGGGCGCCTCAGAAGCCCGTTGCTTATCCAGTGTGTCCTAAATGCAACCGCCAGCACCCGGGGCAGTGCTTGTATGGGTCAGGCAAATGTTTTAAATGTGGAGCTACGGATCACATGCTGAAAGAGTGCCCGCAGTGGAAGCAGCCAACCCAGGGCAGAGTATTCGCCATGCATGCATAGGAGGTGGACCTAGACACCACTTTACTGACTGGAAACATTTTCATAAAGAGATTAGCAACAACGGCACTGATAGATTCAGGAGCCACTCACTAATTTATATCGGAGACGTTTGCTAATCATTTGGACCTCAAGTCCATTGGCCTAGACGTGAACTTTTCAGTGACAGTCCCATCAGGGGAAGAGCTGTTAGCTACCAGTGTGGTCAGAGATATCGATCTAGAACTGCATGGCCACCTAGTATATGCAGATTTAATCCTATTGCCGATGCCAGAATTCGACATCATATTGGGAATGGACTGGCTGACTAAGAACAGAGTTCTGATCGATTTTCAGAAGAGATCAGTGTTGGTCAGACCGCTGGGCATGGAGCAGTTCCTATTTGAGCCAGCTAGATGGAGGAGTTTCCCTCGCATGATTTCATGCATGCAGGCGAGGAGACTAATTTCTAAGGGGTGTCAGGCTTTCTTGGCCAGCATCATCGCAGCACCTGACATGCCCACTCCATCGCTATCAGATGTGCCAGTAGTCAGAGACTTCCCAGACGTCTTTCCTGACGACGTCACAGGCCTTCCACCAGAGAGAGAGGTGGAGTTTGCAATCGATCTCATGCCAGGCACAGTGCCAATCTCTAAGGCACCGTACAGATTAGCTCCAGCTGAAATGTTAGAACTCAAGCAGCAGATCCAGGAGCTTCTCGACAAGGAATTCATCCGCCCCAGTTTCTCACCGTGGGGCGCACCAGTACTTTTTGTGAAAAATAAAGACGGGAGCATGAGACTGTGCATCGATTACCGTGAGCTGAACAAGGTAACGATCAAGAATAAGTACCCGTTGCCTAGAATCGAAGACTTGTTCGATCAATTGCAGGGAGCTACCGTGTTCTCTAAGATAGATCTTCGATCAGGGTACCATCAGCTGAAAGTGAAGGATGCAGATGTCCACAAGACAGCTTTCAGGACCAGATACGGGCATTACAAGTTCTTGGTGATGCCGTTCGGACTGACAAATGCTCCAGCTATTTTCATGGACCTCATGAACCGCGTATTTCAGCCCTACCTGGATCAGTTCGTCATCGTGTTTATTGACGACATTCTCATATACTCGAAGAGCCATGAGGAGCACAACCAACACTTAAGGACAATTTTACAGGTTCTGCAGAGTCGCAAGTTGTTTGCGAAGTTTAGTAAGTGCGAGTTTTGGCTGCAGAAAGTTGCATTTTTGGGGCATATAGTATCTAGCAATGGAATCGAGGTGGATCCAACGAAAGTAGCAGCTGTCAAGGAATGGGTTGAGCCGAATAATGCATCAGAAATCCGCAGCTTTTTGGGTTTAGCAGGTTACTACCGTAAGTTTATTAAGGGATTTTCATCCATAGCAGTGCCACTCACTTCCCTAACCAAGAAGAATGCTAAGTTTGTGTGGAGTGAAGAATGTCAGAAGAGCTTTAATACTTTGAAGCAAGCTCTTATTTCGGCGCCAGTGCTAGCCATGCCGACAGGGCAGGGTGAATTTGTGCTTTACACCGATGCATCTAAGCTCGGGTTAGGCGCAGTATTGATGCAGCAGGGTCGGATCATAGCTTATGCTTCCAGGCAATTGAAGGTGCACGAGAAGAACTACCCGACTCACGATCTGGAGTTAGCCGCCGTGGTGTTTGCGTTGAAGATTTGGAGACACTATCTATACGGCGAGAAATGTCAGATTTTCACCGACCACAAGAGTCTCAAATATTTCTTCACGCAGAAAGAGTTGAATATGAGACATAGACGGTGGTTGGAACTGGTGAAAGATTACGACTGCAAAATTAGCTACCATCCGGGAAAGGCTAATGTTGTCGCAGACGCTTTGAGCAGAAAAGTGGCAGTTGTCGCTCAGTTGTCAGCTCAGAGACCGCTTCAGTCGGAGATTCAGAGATTTGGTCTAGAGATTTATCGTGAGGGCAGAGCCCCTAGACTGTCTAATCTGATAGTCAAATCTGATTTGCTAGACCATATCCGAGCAGGACAGTCTTCAGATGCGCAGCTACAGAAATGGAGACTGAAAGATGAAGCCAATGGCAATGTTCTTTACACAGTGACAGACGGCATTGTGAGATACAGAGGTAGAATGTGGGTGCCTAGTGGTGAGTCGATCAGACATGATATTTTGACAGAGGCACACACATCTCCGTATTCTATCCATCCGGGAGGTACCAAGATGTATAAGGACCTCCAGATTTTGTATTGGTGGCCAGGGATGAAGAGAGACATCCGCCGATTTGTGTCAGAATGCCTCACTTGTTAGCAGGTGAAGGCAGAACATCAGAGGCCAGAGGGGTTGGTTAAGCCACTCCCCATCCCAGAGTGGAAATGGGAGAACATTACAATGGACTTCGTCGTTGGATTGCCTAGATCAGTCAGAGGTTTTAATGCCATTTGGGTTATAGTGGACCGACTCACTAAGTCAGCGCACTTCTTGCCAGTGAAGACGACTTTCTCCATGACGCAGTATGCGGATCTTTATATCAGGGAGATCGTTCGATTGTATTGAAGAAGTATCACAAGTGAGGCATTCTGACAAGTGATGTTCTGCCTTCACCTGCTGACAAGTGAGGCATTCTGACACAAATCGGCGGATGTTTCTCTTCATCCATGGCCACCAATACAAAATCTGGAGGTCCTTATACATCTTGGTACCTCCCGGATGGATAGAATACGGAGATGCGTGTGCCTCTGTCAAAATATCCTGTCTGATCGACTCACCACTAGGCACCCACATTCTACCTCTGTATCTCACAATGCCGTCTGTCACTGTGTAAAGAACATTGCCATTGGCTTCATCTTTCAGTCTCCATTTCTGTAGCTGCGCATCTGAAGACTGTCCTGCTCGGATATGGTCTAGCAAATCAGATTTGACTATCAGATTAGACAGTCTAGGGGCTCTGCCCTCACGATAAATCTCTAGACCAAATCTCTGAATCTCCGACTGAAGCGGTCTCTGAGCTGACAACTGAGCGACAACTGCCACTTTTCTGCTCAGAGCGTCTGCGACAACATTAGCCTTTCCCGGATGGTAGCTAATTTCGCAGTCGTAATCTTTCACCAGTTCCAACCACCGTCTCTGTCTCATATTCAACTCTTTCTGCGTGAAGAAATATTTGAGACTCTTGTGGTCGGTGAAAATCTGACATTTCTCGCCGTATAGATAGTGTCTCCAAATCTTCAACGCAAACACCACGGCGGCTAACTCCAGATCGTGAGTCAGGTAGTTCTTCTCGTGCACCTTCAAATGCCTGGAAGCATAAGCTATGACCCGACCCTGCTGCATCAATACTGCGCCTAACCCGAGCTTAGATGCATCGGTGTAAAGCACAAATTCACCCTGCCCTGTCGGCATGGCTAGCACTGGCGCCGAAATAAGAGCTTGCTTCAAAGTATTAAAGCTCTTCTGACATTCTTCACTCCACACAAACTTAGCATTCTTCTTGGTCAGGGAAGTGAGTGGCACTGCTATGGATGAAAATCCCTTAATAAACTTACGGTAGTAACCAGCTAAACCCAAAAAGCTGCGGATTTCTGATGCATTCTTTAGCTCAACCCATTCCTTGACAGCTGTTACTTTCGTTGGATCCACCTCGATTCCACTGCTAGATACTATATGCCCCAAAAATGCAACTTTCTGCAGCCAAAACTCGCACTTACTAAACTTCGCAAACAACTTGCGACTCTGCAGAACCTGTAAAACTGTCCTTAAGTGTTGGTTGTGCTCCTCATGGCTCTTCGAGTATATGAGAATGTCGTCAATAAACACGATGACGAACTGATCCAGGTAGGGCTGAAATACGCGGTTCATGAGGTCCATGAAAATAGCTGGAGCATTTGTCAGTCCGAACGGCATCACCAAGAACTCGTAATGCCCGTATCTGGTCCTGAAAGCTGTCTTGTGGACATCTGCATCCTTCACTTTCAGCTGATGGTACCCTGATCGAAGATCTATCTTAGAGAACACGGTAGCTCCCTGCAATTGATCGAACAAGTCTTCGATTCTAGGCAACGGGTACTTATTCTTGATCGTTACATTGTTCAGCTCACGGTAATCGATGCACAGTCTCATGCTCCCGTCTTTCTTTTTCACAAAAAGTACTGGTGCGCCCCACGGTGAGAAACTGGGGCGGATGAATTCTTTGTCGAGAAGCTCCTGGATCTGCTGCTTGAGTTCTAACATTTCAGCTGGAGCTAATCTGTACGGTGCCTTAGAGATTGGCACTGTGCCTGGCATGAGATCGATTGCAAACTCCACCTCTCTCTCTGGTGGAAGGCCTGTGACGTCGTCAGGAAAGACGTCTGGGAAGTCTCTGACTACTGGCACATCTGATAGCGATGGAGTGGGCATGTCAGGTGCTGCGATGATGCTGGCCAAGAAAGCCTGACACCCCTTAGAAATTAGTCTCCTCGCCTGCATGCATGAAATCATGCGAGGGAAACTCCTCCATCTAGCTGGCTCAAATAGGAACTGCTCCATGCCCAGCGGTCTGACCAACACTGATCTCTTCTGAAAATCGATCAGAACTCTGTTCTTAGTCAGCCAGTCCATTCCCAATATGATGTCGAATTCTGGCATCGGCAATAGGATTAAATCTGCATATACTAGGTGGCCATGCAGTTCTAGATCGATATCTCTGACCACACTGGTAGCTAACAGCTCTTCCCCTGATGGGACTGTCACTGAAAAGTTCACGTCTAGGCCAATGGACTTGAGGTCCAAATGATTAGCAAACGTCTCCGATATAAATTAGTGAGTGGCTCCTGAATCTATCAGTGCCGTTGTTGCTAATCTCTTTATGAAAATGTTTCCAGTCAGTAAAGTGGTGTCTGGGTCCACCTCCTGTGCATGCATGGCGAATACTCTGCCCTGGGTTGGCTGCTTCCACTGCGGGCACTCTTTCAGCATGTGATCCGTAGCTCCACATTTAAAACATTTGCCTGACCCATACAAGCACTGCCCCGGGTGCTGGCGGTTGCATTTAGGACACACTGGATAAGCAACGGGCTTCTGAGGCGCCCCATGCTGCTGAATTGGACCCTTGCCCTTTGGTGGTCCATGATACGGCTTCTTCCCTGGCGGCCCCTGATACGGTTTCTTGAACGGGGGCCTCTGATGCTGCTGCTGCTGGTGCTGCGGCGCTTGATAGGGCCTCTTGCCCTGCCTGTCAGCCTCAATATCTCTCTGGTCCTGCTCTGCCGCTAAAGCTCTAGATACTGCGACGGCATACGAAGTAGGGCCAGCTACCCTCATATCACGGCGCAAGATCGGCCGCAGACCATCCATGAAATGCCTCAGCTTTGCCTGGGCATCATTCGCAATGAGGGGTACGAAGTGACATCCCCTCTCAAACTTCCTGACAAACTCTGCCACACTACTGCCCCCCTGTCTCAATGTCATAAATTCCCTGGTCAAACGAGAGCGTACTTCTTCAGTGAAGTACTTGGAGTAGAAGACCTCCTTGAAACCATTCCAAGGCAGCACCTGCAAATTGACTGCCACTGACGCACTCTCCCACCATAGTCTAGCGTCTCCAGTCAATAAGAAAGTGGCAAAACGGACCCTGTCAGCATCTGTCAGCTCCATATAGTCGAAAATTACCTCGATGGACTTGATCCATCCCTCAGCTGCCATCGGGTCAGTGGTACCCGCAAACCATATCATTGAGTCACAAAACAATATGGACATGGGTATTGATATGCAAAGAAGTGAGGCCCAACAAAGTATGGAAACCGATGTTAGTAATCCAAAAAACGTATTATTGGCAGGCTCTGGATCCCAGGCCTGCCACAAACCATGATCGTGTTAAGTTGGAACTGCCGAGGATTGGGCAATCCTAGGGCAGTTCCTATGCTACGTGAGTTAATAAGAACTCACACACCAGATATCATTTTCCTTTTTGAAACTCTTGTTCATGCCCAAAAGTTAGAGGATATCTGTGTGTCTATGCAGGGTTGCCTGGATTGCCGAAAACCAAGTGATACTGAAAGATTCATCTATGTTGGTGATGGCAACAAAGTTGAAGTTGAGGCAATAGGAAAATTTAGATTATTGTTAAAGACTGGAATATATTTGTATCTTTATGAAACATTTGTTGTGCCGTCTTTTAGACGGAATTTGATTTCCATTTCTGCATTGGACAAATTTTGTTATTCTTGTTCTTTTGGAAATGGAATATTCAGTTTGTTTCTCGATTCAAAATTGGTTGGTTCTGGTTTTTTATCAGGATACGATAATTTCTATTCTTTGGATGTTATTGCTTCATTTAATGAATCCCTGCAAACAAGTAGAGGCACTAAAAGAAAATTAACCAGTGAGAATTCAGCTACATTATGACACAAAAGATTGGGTCATATCTCTGAAAAGAGAATAAGGAGACTCGTGTCAGACGAAATTCTCGAACCTTTAGATTACACAGATTTTAATAATTGTGTTAATTGTATAAAGGAAAAACAAACCAACAAAAGGAGATTTGAAGCCAACAGGTGTTCAGGCGTCTTAGAACTTATACATACTGATACTTGTGGACCATTCCCTTCGGCTTCTTAGAATGGTCAACAGTATTTTATAACGTTCACAGATGATTTTTCAAGATATGGCTTCATTTATCTCATTCATTAAAAGGCACAGTCATTGGATGTAAGGACCGTGTATCGTATTATCGTAAATCCTATGTTGATTATCGATAATTCATGAAATTTTCATGTGATTATGTATATGATGTATATCATGACAATGAAAGTGAGAAAATAGGTGGTGAGGATGAAAGATTGTATTAGAAATTGATTTGTATTTGAAACATGTGATGAACCGCAACAGAAAAGTGACACATGTTACGGTTTTTAGCATAATTAACAGAGTATTGGTCCAAATGACATGTGGCCAATTTCATTGGAAATATAATACATAATACTAAAACTTTCATGTTTTGAGTTTTGTCCAAGTCCATTTGGAAATATGGGCAAAATCATCCCGAAGTGTATCGTGTGCGTTGTAGTTCCTACAATGACATAGTTTGGGAGAATGAGCATAACTCTCTCATCCGATATCCAAATTGAGTGAGGTCAGTGGCAAATGAAAGCCAAGACATAGATCTACAACTTTCCTGTTTACCATTTTTGTTAATTCGAAACCTAAAATAGCGTTTCGGACAGAGCAAGGCGCGCACCCGCGCAGAACTGCACGTGCAGACAGAACCATGCGCGCGCATATGCGCGAGTTTTGGCGCGCATATGCGCCGACACCTCTGAAGCACGATTTAAGGAGTGATAAGGATGAATTTTTCCAGATGTATCCTTTCATTTCCTCTGAAGCTTCGAAGGGAAACAAGAGGAATTGATTTCTTTCGTACGAAATCACCTCGAAACGTTGTCCAAACTTGGAACAAATTATATATTCGGAATCATCGCGTCGAGGGCTTCTGACTGAGGTAAATTTATTCTGGTTCCAGCAGCCCTAAATATCAAAGTGCCGGAATAACATGTATTTGAAGTTGAAATTCTTGTATGTAGTAGAATAACCGACAATAAACTCATATTCTAAGTCGGAATTGAATTATGATATGATTTGGATTTGATATGAATTTTTGAAATTTCAAATGATATTTGAAACTCATATTAATGATTTTGGATTATGTTATTGATTGGAATGAGTATGTTATTGATGTAGATAAAGTATTATACCGATATCTTCAGGCTACATCAACTGGAAACGAAGAATTAAGGTATGTTGCGACCGGGTAACATACGACAGGTATCTGTATTATATGATATATGTTGGATTGGTTTGATTGATTGGAATGAGAATACATGTCTATATGCCTTAATTGTGGAGTTTATGTGGCATACATGACATTGTGATTGGAATATCGATGTATAAAATAAATGTTTTGTTAACACACATAGTTTGATGCATACATCGATACATGACATGCACATTGAGCTATGATCCTTGGATACCCTGATATGATTTGATTGGATTCTGGGGTTTGTGAACACAATGCTATGTTTGGTATTACATGACCCTTAAAACATAGACATTTGTGGCCCCGACGATTGATATGAGATTTGGGATTTGATGGCGCTTCGTCTACGTTATCATACGAGTATCCCTTATTGAGGCCGGTGTGCCAGCTCGAGCATTGATTTGATAGCGATTCGTTTGATTCTGACATGTGCTCAGTGGATGGGCATTTGACCTGATACCTCCACGACATACATGCATTGCATACCATATATAATTGTTTAGATATCTGTGGTATATATGATGGTTGTTCCATACGGAGCTTTGCTCACCCCCAACGGGGGCTGTTGTTGTCTTTGTGTGTGGATAATGGCAGGTACTCCAGGATATCAGGAGGCCGGAGAGGGTATTTCTGGAGGGAGTCACAGTTTGGGATGAGGTTTTATGTTTGGTTCCCAGTATATATATATGTATCTATATACCGGGGCATGTCCCGAGGATTTGAGATGTTTGTATATGATTGGTTTTGATTATATGTGGGCGACTTTTATGATATGAGATAAAATACTATTTTTAGTAATCAAACTATAGAAGAAATATTTTGGGCTCATTGTAAAGAAAATTTAAACTCGTTTTCCGCTGTAATTAATTAACCCTAATCAGATTGTGTTGTAATAACGATTAGGAGCTAAGGGCCCCACACAGAATGGTATCAGAGCATAGCTGGGAATGCTCGATTGAGTCTTGTGTACACGTGAATAGGCACAAATGAATTGTGCGCTTGTGTTTGATCTATTTGTATTACTTGCTCGTATTTGATTTAGTTTGAGTGAGTTATTGATGAGATTGATGATATGAGATGATGATGATGTGAAATTGAGATGGATTTGTGATATTCATCTTTTGATTGTAGATGGATCCCACAAATGAAACTGCGAGTAGCAATACTGAGAGGATAGTTGGACAATTCGAAGGATTGTCCATGGATGTAGTGATGGCTCGATTCCAGGATTTGAACCCATCGAGGTTCTTTGGCACTGAGAGTGTTGAAAGAGCAGAGGCCTGGTTGAAGGATATTGAGCATTTGTTTAATATTGTTGAATATTCCAAGGCTCGGAGACTGAAACTTGCTCTCTATCAGTTGAAAGACTGAGCTAAATCTTGGTGGGAAGCCGCTGAGATTGGATTGAAAGAGGCCGGGATTGAAGTCACATGGGATGTCTTCAAGGCCCAGTTTTTTGGAGCAGTATTCCCCTCCATCCTATTATACTGCTCAGGAGAATGAATTTAATAATCTGCAGCAGGGAACGATGACTGTTGCAGAATATGCTTTGAAATTTTCTACTCTGTTGAAGTATGCACCTCACGTAGCTGGGAATGCGAAGGCAAAATATAACAGGTTTGTGAATGGATTGCATCCTGCTATATATACTTATGTTGTTTCTGGATTGCCTACCAGTTACGTAGAGGCAGTTGAACGAGCCAAGGCAGCCGAGGCTGGACTCAGGCGAGGAGGTCCACAGTATACTCCTCCACCCCCAATGTCAGCTCAGGAGCCTACATTGCGTCCGAGAAGTAACAAGTTCAAGAAGACTGGTTTTGCTTCTTCGTCTTCGTCGAGTTCTAGTGGATCCCAAAGAGGGAGTCCTGTGATTGCTCCTTACTGTAGCCATTGTGGAGGAAAACATACTATCGAGCAGTGTCGAGGTATGTTTGGTACTTGTTATCAATGTGGACAGGAAGGTCATTTCATCTCGAGTATGTCCGAACAGGGGTACGACTTCTTCTCAACCCCACCCAGGATTTAGAGGTGGCCTCAGTATGATGAGACCTGCTGTTCCTGCTCCCTCTTTCCAGCAGTCGAGTGTTCCACGATATCGAGGACCAGATGGTCAGACTGCTCAAGTCCCTCCTCAAATTCGAGTGTATGCTATGACTGAGGATCAGGCGAAAGAAGCTCCTGGTGGTGTGATTGCAGGTATTTGCATGCTTTCCTGATTATCCTACACGTGTTTTATTTGATACAGGAGCATCCCACTCATTCATATCTCATGCATTTGTTGCATCGCATGATATTATGTGTACCCCGTTGTATGATACATTGTCGATAGCCACGCCAGCAGGGAAGATTATTCTGTCTGAGAAAGTTGTGCATAATTGTGTATTGATATACGAGGATAATATTCCTGAATTTGATTGTCCTTCCAATGCACGACTTTGATTGTATTGTTGGCATGGATATCTTGACGACAAATCGAGCTACTGTTGATTGTTGTCATGGAGTGGTTCGATTTCGACCGATTGATGGACCCAAGTGGAATTTTTATGGCAATGGTTCCCAAGCCAAAATGCCATTGGTATCTTCCTTGGAAATGTCTCGACTTTTAACTAGCGGAGATGATGGTTATCTTATCTACGCTATTGACGTCTCTAAGAAGGAGCTTTTTTATCTGAGATTCCTGTTGCGAAAGAATTCCCGGATGTATTTCCCGATGAGATTCCTGATTTTCCTCTTCATCGAGAAGTTGAATTTAGTATTGATCTTATGCCGGGGACTGCCCCTATTTCTAAAGCTCCTTATCACATGGCACCATTGGAATTGAAAGAATTGAAAGAACAATTACAGGATCTTCTCGATAAGGGATATATTCGACAGAGTGTATCATCTTGGGGAGCTCCAATTTTATTTGTTCGAAAGAAAGATGGTACTATGCGAATGTGTATCGATTATAGGCAACTGAATCGGGCTACTGTGAAAAACAATTACCCACTTCCTCGTATTGATGATTTATTTGATCAGCTTCAGGGTACTTCTGTTTACTCGAAGATTGATCTTCGTTCTGGGTATCATCAAGTACGAGTTCGAGACGAAGATGTGCCCAAAACTGCTTTTCGTACGAGGTATGACCATTATGAATTTTTGGTTATGCCTTTTGGTCTCACGAATGCTCCTGCTATCTTTATGGATCTAATAAATCGTCTCTTTCGAGATTATCTTGACCGATTTGTTATTGTATTTATTGATGATATTCTTGTATATTCAAAATCGAAAAAGGAGCATACTGAACATCTGAGACTAGTGTTTCAAACTCTTCGCAATAGCTATTTATATGCAAAATTGTCCAAATGTGAATTTTGGATGGACAAGGTGGTATTTTTGGGCCACGTCATTTCGAGACATGGCATATATGTTGATCATGCGAAGGTCGAAGCTGTATTGAATTGGCCGAGACCTACGAATGTTCCTGAGATCCGTAACTTCATGGGTTTGGCTGGATATTATCGTTGTTTTATTGAAGGATTTTCGAAAATAGCTAAACCTATTACTCAACTGACACAGAAGAATCAGCGATTCATTTGGTCAGATGAATGTGAAGCTAGTTTTCTTGAATTGAAGACGAGATTGACCACAGCACCTGTGCTTACTATTTCCTCAGGTACCGGAGGATTTGTGGTGTGTACAGATGCGTCTGGTAAAGGTTTGGGTTGTGTTCTGATGCAACATGACAAAGTGGTTGCTTATGAGTCTCGTCAATTGAAATCTCATGAAACACGTTATCCTGTTCATGATCTCGAATTGGCTGCCATTGTGTTTGCTTTGAAGATTTGGTGCCATTACTTGTACGGAGAAAAGTTTGTTATCTATTCAGACCATAAAAGTCTGAAATATCTCTTTTCTCAATCTGATTTGAATATGAGGCAACGCAGGTGGATGGATCTCCTGAAGGATTTTGATTGTGAGATTCAATATCACACTGGATCGGTGAATGTACTGCGGATGTCCTTAGTCGTAAAGTTCATGATTTTGTGTTAGCTTCTGTCAATGTCGCCAAAGTACACGAGGATATATGTACTTTTGGTTGGACTTTTCACTCGAATTGGAATTCTGTCACTGTCTCAGCATTGCAAATTGAGCCGAACTTGATATCGAAAATACGAAAGGCCCAACGAAGCGATGCTCAGATCCAAAAGTCGAAAGAACTTGTATATGCTGGACATCAGTCTGGATTTCAGATTTCTTCTGATGGTTCTTTACGACTTAATGGTCGGCTGGTAGTTCCTAATGATTTTGATTTGAAATCTGCCCTTCTTCGAGAAACACATTGTAGCAAATACAGTATTCACCTTGGAGGCCGAAAGATGTATTTGACATTGAGACCTCAATTCTGGTGGAAACGTATGAAGAAGGACATTGCTGAGTTTATTTCTAAATGTCTTGTCTGCCAGCAAGTGAAAGCCGAGAGAATGAAACCTGGAGGATTACTCCATAGTCTTGAAATCCCGAAATGGAATTGGGAACATATTGATATAGATTTTGTGACTCATTTACCTCGTTCGCCCAAGGGCTGTGATGCTATTTGGGTCATTATTAATTGGCTTTCAAAATCTGCACATTTTATTCCGTATGAACGGACTTATCCTTACAAGAAAATGGCCCATTTATACATTGAGAATGTTGTGAGACTGCATGGTGTGCCAGTCTCAATTGTATCTGATCGTAATCCTAGGTTTGCTTCTAAATTCTGGGGTAGTTTTCAGGAAGCGATGGGTACGCGTTTGGCTATGAGTACTGCTTATCATCCTCAAACTGATGGCCAGACTGAGCGTACGATTCAAACGTTAGAGGATATGTTACGGGCGATTGTGATGGATTTCAGAATGGGATGGCAAGATGCCTTACCATTGGTTGAATTTTTTTATAATAATAGCTTTCAGACGAGTATCGGTATGGCACCATTTGAAGCTCTATATGGGAGATGATGTTGATCATCGTTATTCTGGGATGAAATTGGATGAGAGACAATTGACTGGACCTGAAATGATACAGGAAATGAACGATAAGGTTCAGTTGATTCGGCAGCGGATGAAAGCTGCTCAGGATCGTCAAACGAGTTATGCGAACAAACGAAGACGACCCTTGGAATTCCAAAAAGGTGAGAGTGTTTTTGAAAATATCTCCCTTTAGAGGCACTGTTCGATTTGGCATGCGAGGGAAATTATCTCCTCGATATGTTGGTCCATACGATATTCTTGATCGAGTTGGTGATCTTGCGTATCGATTGGCATTGCCACCAGCTCTATCTGCTATTCACGATGTGTTTCATGTTTCTATGTTGAGGAAATATGAACCAGATCCATCGCATGTGCTTGCACCTGATGAGGTTGAACTGGATCCTTCTCTTTTCTATCTTGAACAACCTGTTCGCATTATGGATCGGAAGGAAAAGATATTGCGAAATAAATCGATTCCTTTAGTTCGAGTGCAATGGACTACGGCATGGTGTGGAAGAGTCGACGTGGGAATTGGAGAGCAAGATGCGAGATTCATATCCGCATTTATTTGATTCTATGTCATCTGTTCCATTGTATTCAATATATACTGATTCGTTTACTGATTTTAGTTTTGATATGTACTATAATTGGTGATGTACTATATGTTTGCAAATGTTATGTATTTATGGACACTTGAGATTTCGAGGACGAAATCTTTTAAGTGGGGGAAAAATGTAAGGACCGCGTATCGTATTATCGTAAATCCTATGTTGATTATCGATAATTCATGAAATTGTCATGTGATTATGTATATGATGTATATCATGACAATGAAAGTGAGAAAATAGGTGGTGAGGATGAAAGATTGTATTAGAAATTGATTTGTATTTGAAACATGTGATGAACCGCAACAGAAAAGTGACACATGTTACGGTTTTTAGCATAATTAACAGAGTATTGGTCCAAATGACATGTGGCCAATTTCATTGGAAATATAATACATAATACTAAAACTTTCATGTTTTGAGTTTTGTCCAAGTCCATTTGGAAATATGGGCAAAATCATCCCGAAGTGTATCGTGTGCGTTGTAGTTCCTACAATGACATAGTTTGGGAGAATGAGCATAACTCTCTCATCCGATATCCAAATTGAGTGAGGTCAGTGGAAAATGAAAGCCAAGACATAGATCTACAACTTTCCTGTTTACCATTTTTGCTAATTCGAAACCTAAAATAGCGTTTCGGACAGAGCAAGGCGCGCACCCGCGCAGAACTGCACTCGCGGATAGAACCATGCGTGCATATGCGCGAGTTTTGGCGCGCATATGCGCCGACACCTCTGAAGCACGATTTAAGGAGTGATAAGGATGAATTTTTCCAGATGTATCCTTTCATTTCCTCTGAAGCTTCGAAGGGAAACAAGAGGAATTGATTTCTTTCGTACGAAATCACCTCAAAACGTTGTCCAAACTTGGAACAAATTATATATTCGGAATCGTCGCGTCGAGGGCTTCTGACTGAGATAAATTTATTCTGGTTCCAGCAACTCTAAATATCAAAGTGCTGGAATAGCATGTATTTGAAGTTGAAATTCTTGTATGTAGTAGAATAACCGACAATAAACTTATATTCTAAGTCGGAATTGAATTATGATATGATTTGGATTTGATATGAATTTTTGAAGTTTCAAATGATATTTGAAACTCATATTAATGATTTTGGATTATGTTATTGATTGGAATGAGTATGTTATTGATGTAGATAAAGTATTATACCGATATCTTCAGGCTACATCAACTGGAAACGAAGAAATAAGGTATGTTGCGACCGGGTAACATACGACAGGTATCTGTATTATATGATATATGTTGGATTGGTTTGATTGATTGGAATGAGAATACATGTCTATATGCCTTAATTGTGGAGTTTATGTGGCATACATGACATTGTGATTGGAATATCGATGTATAAAATAAATGTTTTGTTAACACACATAGTTTGATGCATACATCGATACATGACATGCACATTGAGCTATGATCCTTGGATACCCTGATATGATTTGATTGGATCTGGGGTTTGTGAACACAATGCTATGTTTGGTATTACATGACCCTTAAAACATAGACATTTGTGGCCCCGACGATTGATATGAGATTTGGGATTTGATGGTGCTTCGTCGACGCTATCACACGAGTATCCCTTATTGAGGCCGGTGTGCCAGCTCGAGCATTGATTTGATAGCGATTCGTTTGATTCTGACATGTGCTCAGTGGATGGGCATTTGACCTGATACCTCCACGACATACATGCATTGCATACCATATATCATTGTTTAGATATCTGTGGTATATATGATGGTTGTTCCATACGGAGCTTTGCTCACCCCCAAGGGGGGCTGTTTTTGTCCTTGTGTGTGGACAATGGCAGGTACTCCAGGATATCAGGAGGCCGGAGAGGATATTTCTGGAGGGAGTCATAGTTTGGGATGAGGTTTTATGTTTTGTTCCCAGTATATATATATGTATATATATACCGGGGCATGTCCCGAGGATTTGAGATGTTTGTATATGATTGGTTTTGATTATGTGTGGGCGAGTTTTATGATATGAGATAAAATACTATTTTTAGTATTCAAACTATAGAAGAAATATTTTGGGCTCATTGTAAAGAAAATTTAAACTCGTTTTTCCGCTGTAATTAATTAACCCTAATCAGATTGTGTTGTAATAACGATTAGGAGCTAAGGACCCCACATTGGATGTGTTCAAAAACTATAAAGCTGAAGTTGAAAATCAACTTGGCTTAAAGATTAAAAGCGTTAGATCTGACCGTGGTGGTGAATATTATGGTAGATATGACGGTTCAGGTGAACAACGTCCAGGACCTTTTGCTAGATTCCTTGATGAATGCGGTATCGTCCCACAGTACACTATGCCGGGTTCGACCACTATGAATGGTGTTGCTGAAAGACGAAACAGAACGCTTAAGGACATGGTGAGAAGTATGATCAATCATTCTACCTTACCAGAATTACCCTGGGGAGAAGCACTAAAGACCGCAACATATATCCTTAACAGGGTTCCAACTAAGACAGTGACCAAAACCCCTTACGAACTTTGGACGGGTAAAAAGCCCAGTCTTAAGCATCTGCACGTTTGGAGATGTCCAGCTGAGGCAAGGCCTTACAAGCCTAATGAAAAGAAACTGGACTCAAGGACGGTTAGTTGTTATTTTATTGGATACTCTGAAAGATCCAGGGGGTACAAGTTTTATGATCCCACGAGTAAGTCGATTTTTGAGTCAGGAAATGCCAGGTTCTTTGAGGATGTTGAGTTTGCGGGGGGAGATAAAGTAAGAGATATTGTCTTTGAAGAGGAATATGTAAATATTCCCACAGGTGTCTTGGACATTGATCATGATCATATTCTTCACTTTGACCAAGACACAATACAGGAAGACAATATTAGAGATCCTCTCATTCGAGATGAACAAACTCAAGCACCTCCAGAACCTATGCCATTAAAGAGATCCACTAGAGAGCGGAGAAATGCAGTGCCAGATGATTACATTGTATTTCTTCAAGAACATGAGGCAGACATTGGATTGATGGAGGATGATCCTATTAGCTTCCGTCAAGCTATGGAAATTTCTAACTCTCAAAAGTGGAATGATGCCATGAATGAAGAGATCAAGTCCATGAAGGACAATGACGTATGGGATCTTGTCCCATTGCCTAAAGGTACGAAGTCCATTGGTTGCAAATGGATATTTAAAACCAAGAGAGATTCGAAAGGCAATGTGGAAAGATATAAGGCTCGTCTTGTCGCTAAAGGCTTTACACAGAAAGAAGGCATTGATTATAAAGAGACTTTCTCTCCAGTTTCTTCGAAAGACTATTTAAGGATTATAATGGCTTTGGTGGTGCATTTCGATCTTGAGCTTCATCATATGGATGTAAAGACTGCGTTTCTAAATGGTGACATTGATGAAACGATTTATATGGTGCAGCCAGAGAATTTTGTGTCCAAAGACACAAATAATATGGTTTGCAAATTAAAGAAATCCATCTATGAGCTCAAGAAAGCATCTCGACAATGGTATTTCAAATTTCATCAAGTGATCATCTCGTTTGGTTTTGAGATGAATTTGGTCGATGATTGTGTGTACCATAAGTTCAGTGGGAGTAAGCATATTTTTTTGGTTTTATATGTTGATGACATTCTGCTCGCTAGCAACGATATAGAGTTGTTGCATGAAACCAAGAGATTTCTAGCTAAGAATTTTGAGATGAAAGATCTTGGTGATTCATCTTTTGTACTGGGAATTCAGATACATCGGGATCGTTCTCGGGGTATTCTTGGATTATCTCAGAAAGACTATATCGAGAAAGTTCTCAAGCGATACGGGATGCAAGATTGTAAACCAACAGATACCTCTGTGGCTAAGGGAGACAAATTTAGTCTCAAACAATGCCCAAAGAATGATTTTGAGGAAAAAGAAATGCAGAAGGTTCCCTATGCATCTGTAGTGGGGAGTCTAATGTATGCTCAGGTTTGTACACGTCCAGATATTGCGTACATGACAGGAATGTTGGGACGATATTTAAGTAATCCAGGAGTGGAACATTGGAAAGCAGTGAAACGGGTTTTACGGTACCTACAGAGAACAAAAGATTACATGCTCATATATCGGAGGTTGGATCAGCATGAGCTCATTGTGTATACTGACTCCAATTTTGCTGGATACCAAGATAGTATGAAATCTACGTCGGGCTACATCTATCTCCTTGCTGGAGGTGCCATTTCCTGGAAGAGTGCTAAACAGTCATTTATAGCCTCTTCCACCATGGCAGCTGAGTTTGTAGCATGTTATGAGGCATCCAATCATGGAATATGGCTGCAAAATTTTGTCACAGGACTGCGCATTTTTGATGGCATTGAAAGGCCACTAAGATTACATTGTGACAATAAATCAGCAGTTATGTATTCCAATAACAACAGGAGCTCGATGAAGTCAAAACACATTGACATCAAGTTTCTGGTTGTTAAAGAAAGAATTCAGAGTGGAAAGTTGTCTATTGAGCATATCAGTACAAAATCCATGGTTGCAGATCCTCTTACTAAGGGACTACCACCCAAATAGTTTCATGAGCACACTGCTAGTATGAGTGTAATGTCAATTGGGGAATTCAGTTTTAATGGGAGTTTGATGTTTTAAATGCTTTTCAGTTGTAGACATTTTCAGTTACAATTATGTAAATTTATTTTCTGCAGAAATAAATTTCAAGTTAAGTCGCACTCTGATTATTATTTAAAATTTGATCTCAATAAGGTTAAAGCGAGGACCAGTTGGAAATAGGCATGTTATGGTCACATTGCATGAAATTTTCATGCTACACATCCACTTCATGATCCATGTCATTCAGTTGTGTTGGCATATGTGACCATTAATGGGTCTAGTTACCTTGAGTGTAGCGAAGACTGCTTTGATCCTATGTTGATGTGATTGATGGACCGGATTGGTTAAAGATACATTTCGGAATGACAATAATTTTGAGCTCATAAGGTTATCTTCACAAACATAATTATAAAGTTGCACATATAGCCCAAGTGGGAGATTGTTGGATCAATTTATTTATATGGGCTTATATGTGAATAATTATGTATTGTGGGTTGTCTATTAAGTTAAGCCCAAAATAAAGTGATCAATTAATGTTTCGGATTATTGGGCTTTAATGTATCTAATGGGCTGTGGGCCTTTAATGAGTAGAGACATAAGTGTAATTTCTGTTTTTATGATGGGCTAAAACAGAAATATCAGAAGATATAGATAAACATTATCTATAAATATGGGTCGTGGTCCCCAGATCTCGCGTTATCACTTTCACTATTCTCTCCCCCATTAAGAAATTAGTTCTGAAGAGAAACTAAAGGATTCTCTCAAGGAAAGAGCGCGTAGATCTGGAAGATCAAGACACGTTCTAAACAATTCAGGATTATGGCTTCAGGTACGCTTTCGCTTAAGTTTTCAGTCAAATTCTTGATGATTTATCATGATGAATTCTGCGGTTTATGGGTTTTTCCCAACAGAACCAAAATTTGATCCCTCTCAGTCACACTTGCAATTAGTCTATGATTTCCTGCTCAAGTTTCTGGCTTCTGCTTCTTTGGAAGCTAAGGTTGCGAAGAAATATATAGATTGTCCTTTATTTTGCGAATCATCGACTTGTTTGATTCTGAGGATCCAAGCGAACGGGATTGTTTGAAAGCGATTCTGTATAGAATTTATGTTAAGTTTATGGCACACCGTCCATTTATCAGGAAATGTGTAAGCAATGAGTTTTACCTGATCAGTATTTGAGACCGAGAAGCATAACGGGATAGCCGAATCGTTGGAGATTTTCGGGAGTGTGATAACAGGATTTGCTTTGCCTTTAAACGAAGAGCACATGATATTTCTCTTAAGAGCATTGATTCCCCTGCACAAGTCAAAATCGTTGGCAATTTACTTCAATCAACTGTCTTTTTGTGTGATACAATATATTGAAAAATAGCCAGAGTTGGCCTGTAGCGTGATTATGGGGCTGTTGAAATACTGGCTGATTACAAATACCCAGAAGGAGATGATGTTCTTGAGTGAGCCGTGCTAGAGTAGGTGCTCAGCGAACCAACTTGTGACTTAGGCTTTATTGACTCTAATGTAAAACGATCTTTATTTTAATAATATTTTACGGTTTTATCCAATTATGACATTATGTTTTATATGTATACCAATACAAGCTACATAGATAAAGTCCTTGAATATATAATAGGTAACATGAGGTCTGCCTCGTAACGTAAGATCATTAAACTCATTAGGAAATGTATCATATATTCTAAACATGTACTTAGTCGAATCAACATCTAAAACAAGGATAAATGTCAGTTAAGCTTGAAACTAGCATATGTGATGTAAACGTCATGTTTCATTAGTAAGGACTTGAAGATGTTCATTATACAGAGGGGTGATCATATGATGATGCACTGAACAACCCTCTCTCAGACTGTCTAAGTGGTTCTCACTTATCGAGTGTGATAGTCTGCAATCATGGTTGTACACCATTAGTCCTTTGACTAGGAACAATATAGAGGCTCTACGTGTTAGCATGCACTTTGATCCGTTTACCAACTCCATTGAGAGTCATCGGGTGGCGAGATTGTGTGTAGTTTCGAAATAAGCAGGAGCAAATGCATTGTAGTCGGGGATTGTATATGGGCAAAGATATTATATGGTCTGATGAGTTAATAGTGCAAGGAATCTCTAGTCAAAGTACGACGTGTTCATTTTGAAAATGTGTTTCCTCAGTTGTACATACCATGTCACTATTAATACTCAAAGATACATCACATCGTTATCGAATTCATATGTAAGTCTCGATGTACCAATGGTTGCAGACTCGATCGAGATATATGAGTTGAAGGGACCGTACTGTACGCTAACCACGACTTAAGGTTCTTGCAGGCACAATCAGCGATACCTAGGGAATCATGAGACGATGCTACTAGACACTCTTACCATGATCCGACGGGTGTAATCTCATTCTGACATTCTTGATCAACTGACATTCTTGATCAAGGAGTTGATGAAAAGAATGAGACTAATTAAGGTAAACCCGAATAAGAATAAATGATATTCTGAATCACATGGAGATGTGAACCTACATCTAGCTATATCCCTGAATCATTGAGAGCCACGCAAGTATCGAATTCTGTGTTACTTTGAGAAAGTCAAAGTTCAAAGAGTTGAATTTGACGACTATAGTTTGATGAAAATCAACCAGAATGCTTATAAATGAGTTTATAAGCTGGTTTCATAAGATGTAAGAAATGAAAGCTAGCTTAATAGCTAATTAATCAAGGAGAGTTGAACTTCCAGTTTAGTGAACTGCATGTTTTGGTAAAGAAGTTCACTAAACCGGCATATGCCCAATTTGATAAGTAAAAATTTTGATATTCGAAATTATCAATATATAAAGAAGGTTTGTATCATTGATAAATTGACACTGTCAGGTTGTCGATTAAGGTTATAATGAGTTCATAATCATTTATTTAGTGAATTTAGAATTTACTGATTAAATGATAGTACTAGTAGTTGTGACTGCTAATATGTACAAATTCTCATAAAATATTCTAGAGGGGTCTAGAATTAATTAACTAATAAGTTAATTAAATTAATTGAATAATAGTTACTTAGTTTAATTAATATATCTATGCGTGTATTAAAAGTGAATGTGTAAATTTGATAATGTTTATATATACATTTTATATGGAGATTTAAAGATATGCATATGTATTATTAATATATCATGCATTATCAAAAGTTGATAAATACATGATATAATAATAATAAAAGAATTTTATTTAATGAAAATTAAGAGTCCTTGTGAGACAAGGATTTGGAATTTTGATGGGAGAGTGACTCCTCAAGGGATCAAGAATTAACCTATGTAAATATTTCATTGAGGGTCATACGAAATAATCAGAGTTTTTGCACACAAAAACAAGCACAAAAAACTTCACCAAAGTCCTTCCTCATCTCGAAGCATTTTCGGCCACTTCAAATAAATTCTAAGAATATTTTCGGCCAAGTCATTCCATCACCGCCACGTCCCGCCAACGCTGCACCGGCTCCGAATTTTGGAAATTCGGACATCTGAGTCTCAACGAAGAAATTTTTGTGACTTCTAGTGCAATTCAAACAAATAACAGTCATTGATCGTTGACCTAATTTGATGATCAAAAGGTGGAGATCCGTTCGAAAGGAGTTACAAGAAGGTTCATATCCACTAATCCCAGATTGTTTTGAAATACAACGTTTAAAATGCACAGATATTCAATCTAAACACCTTGTGGATGTTCAATAAACATATGACGCCTAATTATAGTTTCAAGCGTCAAAACTAAAAATTTAAAACATCAGCTGTGTCTTAGGTGTCAGAAAATGGTACACTAAAAATAGTATCAGAGACAATTTTTATTCTCATTCGTATGTTTTAAATCATGTTAAATAAATCATTTCTAACCACGTTTGAAATTCCAGGAAAACGCAGCTCCTGAAAAATAAATTTTTTTGAAACATAAAAAACATATTTTCAAGACTGCCCGAAAAAGTTCCAAGTAGCGCGCGTGGGGCATTCGCTGCCCGTCGGGAAGTGCCACCCTGAGCAGGCAGTGGATTTTAATTTTTTTTAAAAAAAATTAAAGGGACGGGCAGGGCTGCAGCCCTACCCGCCTACGGGGCTGCCTGATGAGTTTGGGCAGCAAGGCGAGGCTCGGGCATGCTGTCAGATGGAGACTGTTACTCGGGAGTCACCAGGGCGTTTTTCAAATTTTTGAAATTAAATTAATATTTTCTGAAAATTGATAAAATTGTCCCACAAAAATAAATTTTGATTAAATCAAGAAATAAATAATTAGAATTGGATTTTAGTAGTTTATAGTAAAAAAAGAGTTTTTACAAGAAATTTAATTAATTGAAATTAAATAAAAAGTTTATTTAACTTATTAATTACGACGGTTAGTGATAATTTATAAGATATATAATTTGTAGATAATATGTGATATTATCAAATTAATATAATATTTGATGTTATATGGTAAAAAGATGATCGAGAGACATAACTAATTTGCTAGGCGTATGTTAAGATATTTTACGTATTGTATTTTCAAATATTCGATAATTAAAAGTAAGCATGATTTATGACACGTTCTTACCCCCTAAATTTGTAGAGTAGGTATCTTGTGAGACGGTCTCACGAATATTTATCTGTGAGACGGGTCAACCCTGCCGATATTCACAATAAAAAGTAATACTCTTAGCATAAAAAGTAATACATTTTCATGGATGACCCAAATAAGATATCCGTCTCACAAAATACGACCGTGAGACCATCTCACACAAGTTTTTGCCAAATTTGTATCTCAACATGCCATGAAAATTTAATATAAATATTAGAATTAGTGTGAAATCAAGATTTGAAGATGGTGGACCCATATCCTAGAAAAGAGTTTTGAAAATCGAAGACATGTAAAATATTGGAAGCTTATGTAATATTGTTTTTGCATCCCTGCATTTACCTAGGTTCTGAACATGGATCTATAAATGGCTCATATAGATCAACTATCTCTCGGTTATCGAATTTCATTTATTATTTATAATGTATGTGATATATTATAAATAATTAGTATGCGCATCATTATTAATATAACAACAAGAGTTGCATGAATCCGACAAACATACAAACAGACATGATACGAGTTTTTAAAATTAATGATGAGACAAATTTAAAATGAAATATCTCATTTTGGATAAGATACAAAATTTAAATCAAATCCATTAAAAGAAAAATTAAAAGAAAGTTTAATATTTTATTGCCTTCCAACAACGTTGATTGCATGATGAACGCTATCCGCGGTAAGTGTCTGGCTCGTATTATTGAGGAGGCCTGGACGCCGGAGAGCTATGATTTCCACTAACATATTTGATGTGAACTACGTGAAACTCGCATGACTTTGACTCATATTATTGAGGGATCTCATGGTGACCGTCCACTAAAGTTCGACATTGATGGATCGGGTTCGAGTCGACACGTGAAGAGAAATGTGATTATATTATTGAATCATCCTCGAACGTGAGGCAAAATTATGTGAAGGTTACAAGGAATTGCGATTGAACTCTACTTTTTGGAAATTATGATTGACTGATATTATTCGGGATCATGATTTAACAATTGAGCCTTGTGGTGAAAATATCAAAATAGTGAGAATCTATACATAAAAACAAAAGTCCATATTTTATGTCTTATAAAATATTCAACAATGATTATCTCTTTCATATCTGTAAATATAATATAATAAATAGAGACGTCAGCCTTTTACGCTTCTAATAGATTGTCGAATTCTGGAGTTTACATGCACTATTAGAGATTACCAACTATTTTTTCCACTGGGGCAGTCTTCGAACTATTACCTGCAGAAGACAAAAAATTCAAAAATAAATCTAATTGTAAAAACAAAATTGTTGTGTGTTAAACTTTTACCAAGATTTAGTGATAAATTTAGGGGGCATACGTCGTCAATTAACTAGTAAATTCGTAACAAAACAAGAGACACAAAGTAGGAGACTCGAATAAAAGAGGTTCTTTTTCGTGTTATCGGAGTAGGTGTCCTCAAACTTTATCGTTATATCGTGCATATGAACAAATAAAGATTTTGAGTTTGTCATAATTCATGATAAATGTGATTATACAACGATAACAATCATGTAATACATTTTTTGTAGTTGTATTCGTCGTCAGTTTCCGGGGTATCCTAAGACATATGATGAAATAATGATTCCGTCATACGAAAATTAATAGCTCTGAATGCCTCGGGGGTAAGAATTCAAACGCAAAACAAATTTTGTTTTTGGTTGAAAACCTTGCTTAATAAATTAATATTTTAAGCCAAGTGCTTCGGTGTTCAATTTCAAACAATTAAAATAGAGAAAAGAGATCCATTTAGTGACTTCACTGGCTAGTTTGGAGCTCAAACTTGAATGACAGTAACTTCCATGAGCAAGAAATTTCAAATTTTAGGACTCCACCATATTTAAAATACTTGCATTAAACAATTACCAACAAGTGTGCATACCTTTCCAGAATTTTCTTTGTTTCCAACTATAGTTTGGCAAGCCAATCTCCAAGACTCGGGTTTCTGCAGAATCAAATCATACATGAAAGGAGCCAATTTTAACCAACACCAACACAGTAGAGAGTATTGAAAAGCCAGGAGATTTATCAAGAAAGATTTTTTTGTAAGACGAAAATGGTTGACTTGGACGATGCTGTTACAACAATATCAGTAACCAACATCGAGAAATTTTGGAACAAATCTCAGTACTTACTATCGAGCAACATCATTAAAACAAAACAGCAATGAGAAATCTTTGAGAGAACAAAGAGTCATGCCTTTTTAAGATATCGAAGTTCTGTATTTGTTCTCTCGTTGAGGAGCTCCTTTCCATCAATAATCTGCAAGAAAGGGAAAGCATATGCCAGAATTAAACAAGAGATACATGTAAAATAACAAACTAAAACATTAGAATTATAGTTCAAATCTTAAGGATATGGCAATTTGTCAAAGTTTTCGATCTTTCCTAGATAAAGAAGAAATGCAGGTAAAAGAAATGAAAATTTTGCATTGCAAATTGCAATACCGGTCATTTAATGCATAATATGCATCATGTGTGCCCAATAGACTGTTTCACTTATGAAAGCAAGCAAGAACCAGAAAGCATAGTAATTCCGAATTCGAGACTTTAGAGATGAAAATAGCTGACACAAGGCTTGGTGTGTTACCTCCACTATGCAAGTTCCACAACTCCCACCACCTCCACAGTTCATCACTTTACCCTTTCCAAGTTAAACCAAGTGCACGTTTAAATGAGTAAAGACACACAAATTATTAGTGCATATTTATGCTATGCAAGTGTCGAAATTACTTACGTATGCCGCGTAGAGCTCAATCTTGTTGTCCAGCATGATGTTTCTAAGCAGCTTATCCCCACTTATGGCCGTAGCTCTATCCACCGGATACTCCACTCCTCCTGCATCGGGCTACCAACAAATTTTAAATTAATTTCGGCTAATTTCAAATGGATAGTAGATCACAAAAGTGTTTCCAGTATCCAATTCTACCATTACTTAATTTTTCTTTGAATTTTATGGAGTAATTACGAATTCAAGAGTCAATCTCGAATACAGGACATCGAAAACAAGCCAATCCACGATGTAATTTGATTTCCAAGTTTACTCACGATATCAAAGTAATAGAAATGAGGTATATTTCATAATCGTGATAAGAATATGAACAGAATCCGTACCCCGATGAATTCTAACTGAATCTCAGGTACTTCCGGTGGGGCAGCGGAAGTTTCCGGCGAAACAACGGCTGCCACTAAAGGTAATGGTCTCCTCCCGAGGAGCAATGTGGCAGGGCTTCGGTGGCTAGCAGCGGTGAAGGAAAATTCCGGCGGCCTGAGCGACATGGTGAAGGAACTCATGCCAGCCATGCTTACGGGCTTTGAGATTCTACAGTGTGAGAATTTGACACGTCTTTTTCTTATTTTCCATTAATTTATGTAAATATCAAATCTCATTATAATTCTAAATTATAATTTATAGTTTTTTTGTTTAAAATATAAATTTTCACAAATAAAAGAAAGATATATTATGAATCTCGGAACAAATGTACGTCAATAAATAATTGAAAATATTTAATTTTTTTAATTTTTATTGATATATTTTATAAAGATTTTTTTATTTTTTTTTAAAAAATTCAAATATGAATGGAAGATTTTTGAAAACATAAATTTTAATTATTATTTATATTGATTATCAATTCGTTCAAATTTGATTTTAATTCATTTTTGTATCAATTTAAATGTAATACGTGAATTTTTGCGTTATAAACAGTGTTCTAAAAAGTCATCTTAAACGCGTTTAAGATAGAAGCTCGACAAAAACGCCCCGCTTCGGAGAAAAGCGAAAAAAATCGGTCAAACTAATTGATACGTGAATTTTTGCGTTATAAACAGTGTTCTAAAAAGTCAGCTTAAACGCGTTTAAGATAGAAGCTCGACAAAAACGCCCCGCTTCGGAGAAAAGCGAAAAAAATCGGTTAAACTGTAGTTTGACCGAATTAAATGTAATTAAGACGTTTAATTAAGTGTGTTTAAACACAATTAATCACATCTATTTATTTTCAAATTTTTTATTTTGAAGTTACGTTTTTTAATTTAAAATAATAAATTAGGTTTATAATTCAGATGTTCATTTTTTAATTTTAATTATGATTAAACATATCTGATAATGATTTGACAAATATTTAACATTTTTTAATGTGGTCTAGTTGTAAAAACAAATAAAGATTATAATTTTGAGATTTTTATATTTTTATAAATATGATAATTAATACATCAAACTTAAATTTATCATATTTATATATTATTTTATTTATTTATTGATTTGAAAAAATCACAATTATATTAAAAATAAAAAACATTTTTTCACGTTTAAGCCTTTGCTAATATCACTTAAACTTGAAAAATTTGACGCTCGATATCCGGAACTCGGAGCACTTCACGTTTTTAGAACCTTGTAAGAAGGACTAACAAAAGGGATTTTCAAAGACCTTTTTCGAACCAGTACGTTCTGAACCGCTCTTCATATTGCGTAGCCATTTGTGAGCTGGGATGCGCAGTCTTCAACTGGAGGGTCTATGAGACGTCATCCCCCCTTTCACTCTATAGCGGCTGCTGCCACCGCCGAGTCCGCCGCTATCCACATGTATTCTGCCCCACCTGTAATTCCCGAACATCCTTATTCTTACCGCACAAGCACACACACATAGTGCAATCATAAAATCGCACGTTTCAACTTTTTTCTCCTACATTGTGATTCATTTATGCGATGGATTTATAATCGTTGCTTTCTGAATGTAAATTTTCGGCCTTCAAATTGGGAATAAAAGGTGTTTTCGTTTTATTTTGTTTGGGATTTAGGTGAATTTTAGTTCTCAGGGTGAAGTTTTCTTGTTTTTAATGCTGTATTCCTGGTTTTGAAACGCGTTTTCACGATTTCTGGCCGACAAAAAGGTTAGAAGGTGGCGCTCGCAAGGCAGGAGAGGATATTCAGACAAACCCCCGGGTTCTGCAACTGGTGTCCAACCGGAATTCGTGTCTGGAGACTCCCACTTCCATTCTGTTCAAGACGCCAATCGCGGTTTCAGATCCTTGAACTCTTCGTGTCAGCAGAGTTTCAGTACTGTCCCTCCGCCACCACAGTATTACTTGGCCCAACAATTTTACAGCCCCAGTTCGCGAGTAGAATCGCCGACCTGTCAGCAGTTTCCTGGTCTACGGCCCTATGCTGATCAGAATCAAATATCATATAGACAACCACAGTGGCTGGAACGTCCCCCCTTTGGAAATAATCAGCAGTTTAAGGGCCAGGAGGGGCATCGACAATTTAGACCAAGGGCTTCAAAGCCTCCAGATTATCGTGCCTGGGATTATGCAAAACCAGGACTGCCTCCTGATTGCGGTCGTGGATTGTATCTCTTTCACAATTTTTTTAGATTAAAATGATTTTTAGTTTTAGTTGCAATGCATGAGTTCAATCAGTTGGTTAAGAACAGTTTTCTATTGGTTGGTTTCATGTTTTGGTTTTAGACTAGTAGCTACAGCAACATGCTTCTATTTTTGGGTGTAATTAATTCGTTATTTTCAGTTAAGGGGATGAGCACGCCCACCTCCAACTTTTGTGAACCTATTATTTTATATGGTTTTGCCTTTGAGTCAGGTCCATATCAAGTATGGGTGGCAGCGGTGTGATTGAATCCCTCTGAAATTTCATGTGTAATTTATTTTAGAAGTCAATGTTGTGGCCCCTAAAACATATTACATCCACTCTTCTGAGCCAGTTTCTCCATCTTTCCCGCCTGTTTCTTGGTCCACCCCTGTTATGAATATCACCCTTGATTAATTCAAAAGCTTAAAAGGTTGGTGCTTTATAGAACAGCATGCATTCTAAATTCTGATTCACTCCATAAATGAAGCAAATAAATGACACTAGTTAATTGGTTCTTGTTGAAGGTGATTTTATTGGTCATGTGTAGAGCTGTGGTAGTGTTTTTTTAACAAGAAATTTAGACTGGCTAGTATCAATTATTTCTGTCTTTGTAATTGCAATGCTTAACTCAGATCTTCTTGACATGGTTGATTTCGGTAAAATACCATGTTTTGAGATCCCAGTTCCAGTCATGATTTAGATCTGGATATTTTTTCTAGCAAAATAAATACAGCTCTTTTATAGGTTAAAATTCCACTATATCATCAACAGTCATAGTGATTAGTGAAAAGTCATGTCGTTAATTCTTCTGCAGTAATGGAACCATTTGATTGTTTTCAGTTCCTTTCTTATTCATATCATATGTAGGATCAAGGCCTTGAGAAATTTGATTTGCATCGGTTGCTTGAGTTCAGATTGATGTGGTTGGGTAAAAACAATGCCTTGAGTTGCAAAGAGGTTCATTCATAGTTCAGGAATTGTCGCTTTTCTGAGAAACATCCATCTCTTTTGTAGAGATTTGAGCATGTTCATCATCAGCAATCAAATTCTAAGAATACACCATTAATGCCTGTGAAATAATGGACACAATCTTTATTTGCATGTCCAATTTTTTGTCTTATTTATATTAACTTTAAGAGATTTAGGGCTTCAGAAATTTGATTTCCATGTGGCTGCTTGAGTTTGCTTTGATGCATCTATAAGTGAAAAATCTGTTAAGTCCCTCTCTTTTCTCCTTAGGTTTACACTTAATTTTTTGTTGAGTTAACCTCATTTTGCTATTGTTGTTACTTGTTACTTTGCAGGGCGGTTCACTGTTCTGTCGTACAACATTTTAGCTGATTACTTGGCTTTGGATCACTGGCAACTGTACTCTCACATACCTCGGTATATGTTGGACTGGAGTTGGCGCAAGAAAAGTATAAATTTTGAGCTTGGGTTATGGTCAGCTGACATCTTATGTTTTCAGGTATGATGCATTTGCAAGCTCATGTCATACACTCTTGGCGACTGACTTTTAAGTTGCTTACACATGTGAAGTAAAGCAAATGCATCGCTCGTTATCGGTTTCTGGTACTCTTAAAGAGACCACAACACCTCTTTCAAAGTGCATCATGACAAGCTTCTCTATAGCTACTTTTTCACTTGATTATAAGTTTCTAGGTAGCTGTGTATGTTTGTGTCTGCTTATCTCTTACTGTTGATATTCATTTTATTTCATTTATTTGGAAAATCAGGAGGTTGATAGATTCCAAGACATAGAGGCTGAACTAAAGCTCCGTGAATACAGTGGCATTTGGAAGGTGACCTTGGAAAAACTTGGTTGCTCAATGTTATCACTTTGAATCTGGTTTATCTCATGGATGATTTCCTGCATTATTTGTTTTTAATCTCGTGTTGTACAAATGCTATTGACATTGCATGTACGCGGTCAAAGTGCATTTGAATTGGTCAAGGTGCATTTGAATTTCAAGACATAGCCAGTCATATTACAAGAGTATTGAACCGATCCCTTGTAGTCTTATGTAAATTATGGGCGAATACATGAGCACTTTTTTTAAAAAATGTGCATTCTAACACACTCTTTAGTCTTTTCCCACTCGACAATAAAATTATTTTCAATAAGGGCTAGTATGCTTGAGAAAGCGAATTCGCTAGTTGGTTCCATGTTCGAGCCAATGGAAACTTTTGTTAATGAGGGAATTGTTTGTAAGAAGTTCTTGAACAATTGGGAAAATTGTTGGTATATATGTATATTATTATTATTTTAATATTGGTATATGTTTTCTAATTAGAAACAATCTGACAAATATTTAGGTGAGAGTGGTGGAAGAAGGGTACCAGCGAGAGCTTTGTTATTTGTTAACTACAAATTTTCTGTTTTTTTAATCTTAATTTATGAATAAGTTTGCTCTAAACTGGTAAAAAACGAGAAATCTTTGTCAGAAATCTTTTAATTTGACATGCCACTGGATTTTCTTTTTGCTGACGGTTGATTACTTGAGATGCACCATTAGTTTATTGCCGTGCTGATATTTATCTATGTTTGAGGTTGGATGACATTATCTCAAGACTTCTTTGCTTCAATTTTGAAGGAAAAATAATTTGGTATAAGTGATATTAAAAGATCTATTGCTTGATTTTTTATTCTCCATGTTTTCAAAATTAAGTTCTGTGAAATTAACTAGAAAGCTATTTTTTTTTCAATTTGACCTGTTTTAAGAAGATGTATTTTAATTACCAAAAAATTGTTTATCAGTGATATTTTATTTATTTTAGATGCGAACTGGTAACGCTGTTGATGGTTGCGCTACATTTTGGCGTGTTTCCAGGTGCTTATCCTCTGTTTTCTTGACTTCGGAATTGTTACTGGAAAAACACCCGTTTTTGCATGCTCTAAGTGCAGTTTATTAAGTTTCATTGTACGGCTGAGAATCACTTATTACCTGGGATATGTTTTCAAGCAACAGAATAAGTTTTATACGATTCCGGTTATCATAATTGAATAAATGGTCGTCATAGCATCTATAGTCCAGGTTTGTTTTACTTGATTGGGACGATGCTTCCATGTCTTTGCACAAGAGAAGAACAGGTATCTCAGAATTTAGTTATCATTTTACTCACCAAAAGAACCATTCAAAGAGCTTAATTAACTTTGTTTTCTTTCGACAACTATCTCACAATTTGGCTGTCATTTTATTCAGCAAAAGAACCATTCAAAGAGCTCATTTTACTTTGTATTCTATTGAAATTTTTTACTACCATCTATTTCACTTGAATTTATTATGCTGCTATGGCTTAAGAACTGTGTAGCCTTCAGCTTCGCATTGATAGTTCTAGAGACTGGAAAAGATATTGCGAGTTTCCTTTGTCTTCGCTGGTTTGACAACTATTATATACCTTTACTTTTAATTGATTAAGTTCCATTGTCTGCTAGATTCAAGTTGCTGCATGAAGAATCCATTGAATACAATAAGCTTGGCCTTCGGGATAATGTTGCCCAGATATGTGTGCTCGAGGTGAATCATTTTTAAAATTATATTTAGGAAGCATAAACAGAGACTTCAGGCTTGAATTCTTATGACCATGTACATTTCTTGTTCCTTAATTTGTTATACTTATTTTGTTTGACAGTCTGTGAATGGGAAAACTACAAACAATGACCTATCAGCTTCCTCTACAAGGTAGGATGCTGCATATTCTCTTACCTTTTTGTTGTGAAAAATTCTTCTTACTTTTTTTCATAAATTTCTGCAACTTCTATCGTGGTAAGTTTGTGGAGCATTTTATGAATTGAAATATTTACTATAAATGTTCCAAGTGAATGTTCTATTTTTCTTGTGTCGGTTACCGAAATAGGGCTACCCATTTTGACATGTTACTTGGAAGTTTGAGGTATTTTCTCCACAGCAGCATTTTTTTTCGAAAAATCACATTCTCTATATGCACATTAATTATGATCAGAATATGTTATAAATATGTGTGCTTTCAAGGTTATCTAATTTAGCATTTACTAGAGAATGAAATGTAGATTTATTGCTGATATATCAGATTGATCTCACTGTAAAATTTTCTTGGATGTTGTGTGTTTTTATGATCCTACATTTTATTGTTTTTTTATCAGAAACTATTTTTATATTAGAATAATCAAAATAAGTTACATAGCAGGTGGATGAGTGATCCACAATCCATCCCAAAAATTAAATCTACAGAATTTTAAGCGCAAATAAAACACCAGTCCCTAACTAAGTCGGATAGCAGCAGATGCTGAAACGAGGGTATGGTAATGGTCCATCTCGCAACTCTTAATCTGATCTTCTCCCATAAATCCTCCCAAGACTCTTCCGTGTCGTGAAAAATTCTGTTATTGCGCTCCAGCCATATCGACCAAAAGATACAATGATTAATAATGCTCCAGAAATTCCGAAGTCCCTTGCCAGTGAGATATCCATGCTCCATATGAAACATTTCTTTCGAATTTTCAGGAAATATCCACTCGAATCCAAGATGTTGCATAACCTTGATCCATATACGTCTCGTAAAAGAACAATGTATCAAGAGATGATCTTGATTCTCCTCATTTTCCTTGCACAGAATGCACCACTGCGGACGTAGAGCAAGACCCGGATTTCTTTTCTGCAATTTATCAATTGTTTGCAATTTTTCCAAAGCCACCATCCAAGAAAACACTTTCACCTTTTGTGGGATTGGTACTTTCCAAATGTGATTGTAGAAAGGAAATGATGAAGTGTTTAGACTCTGGAAACAAGAAGAGTAAAGAGAACTAACCGAGAAAACGCCCGATGGATCCCCTAACCAAACCCTGACGTCCGACAATCCCACACTACACAGATGAAGACTCTAATACCCCCATAAGTGTAGTGAATTCACCCAACTCGATAATGCTCAACCCTCTTCTGAACCGCACATCCCACTGAATGACCGACTGACCTTGACTAACATAGATTGAGTAAAAATGGTTAATCGTTTTGTTATGGTATGAAGAAAGGAGAAAAAGACGAGGAAAACACTCTTGGAAAGAACAATGACTCACCCACCTATCCTCCCAAAACCTGATAAGATCACTTCGCTTGAGGACCGTACCAATCAAGTGCTGACAATACGAATGGGCCCGAGAGATAAACTTCCAAGGGCTTCTGAAAGTGCAGTTCCTAGCCACCCTTATATCCCAACCGTTACGACCAAATGTCCAAATCCATAAATGCTTCCCAGCACTTTTTTCCAGAGAGAATCTTTTTCCACCGCGCATCTCCACCACCATTTCCCTAACAGAGCTGTGTTCCTCAGTCGGATACTCCCCAATCCTAAACCTCCCTTTTATTTCGGTTTGCACACCTGATTCCAATTAACAACGTGGCAATGTGTCTCCCCATCTGGCCCATTTCAAAGAAAATTTCTCATCAAAGATTCCAATTGCTTCGCCACTTGGTTTGGGACCTTAAAAAGGGACATAAAGTAAGTTGGCATTGCGCTTAACACCGATTGAATCAATGTTAGTCGACCGCCTCGAGATAGGAATGCCTTTTTCCAACTTGCCAATTTAGTGGACATCTTTGAAACCACCGGTGCCCAAAATTCCATTTTCGTCGGATGTCCTCCCAACGGCGCCCCGAGGTACTTAATAGGCCATTGTTCTTTATTACACCCCACGGCTGAGGCTAAACTGTCAACTTCAGCATCCGAGTGGTTCAGTCCCAGCAGAGAACTTTTGTCAAGGTTGATTTTCAGTTCTGATTTTGAACAAAACGATTTTAGGAGTTCAACAACGGCCATCATGTGTCCCTCGGACTGAACGAGGAAAAGAGTGTCATCCGCAAATTGAATGTGAGAAATTTCAATTTTATCTCTCCCAACCTCTAAACCTCTAACTTCATTAGTCGTCTTTGCCATATCAACCAATCTCCCTAACCCATCAATCACTAAATTAAACAGAAAAGGAGATAATGGGTCTCCTTGTCTGAGGCCCCTTTCCCCCTTGAATTTCCCCCTTGGTCTCCCGTTAATGAAAACTGAGTACGAAGCATTAGAGACGCATCCCTTTATCCATTTCCTCCACCTAATCCCAAACCGCTTCTTTTGAAGCACGAAGTTTAAAAACCTCCAATCCACGTTATCATAAGCCTTCTCCAGAACTACTTTCAAAATCCATCCTTTTTTCTTTTTCCTTCTGTACTCGTCGACGACTTCGTTGGCTATGAGGCAACAGTCTGTTATCTGCCTCCCTTGAATGAATGCGCACTGGTTTTCCGCCACTGTTTTGCTCATTACTTGCTTCAATCTATTCGTCAATACTTTTGCTATGATTTTGTACAAGCTCGTAATTAAGCTGATAGGTCTAAAGTCTTTAACCTTTGTGGCATCTTTTTTCTTTGGGATGAGGCAGATGTATGTTTCGTTCGTAATTCCATTGACCACGCCGTCTTCAAAAAATTCAGCAAACACTCTCAATAGGTCATCTTTAATCGTATCCCAACACTTTTGATAGAACGCTAAAGTGAAGCCGTCCGGCCCAGTTGCTTTATCACCGTCACATTGAAGCACCGCACCTTTAATCTCCTCCTCCGAGAATGGCAGTTCCAACTGTTCGGCCTCGATCGAATTTAATGGCATCCACTCCAACCCTTCTAGATCCGTTCCATCTCCTTCAGATTTTCTGTACAAGTGTTTGTAGTAACCAATGATTTCATTCTCAATCTCTACTTCTTCAGAAATTAGTGACCCATCCACCAACTCAATCTTGTCACTCATGGATCTGCTTCTTCTGTTTTTTAAAAGGGAATGGAAAAACTTAGAGTTTTGGTCCCCTTCTTTCAGCCATTTGACTTTTGCTTTCTGACTTTCCATCTGTAGTCTTCGAATGGTCATAGATTCCAGCTCACATCTTGCCTCTCGACGCTGCTCTTTTAGATTGTCGGACCATGTGCCATCCTCCTCTCTCGCATCTAACTGGGACACTTCTTTTTGCAGCTCTGTAATTTTGTTATTAAGATCTCCAAATACCTCTTTATTCCAGTTGCAAACCTTTTTTTTTGTTTCTTTTAGTTTCTTCATGAACTTGTATCCTTCCCACCCCTGAGTGTTTCCACTGTTCCACCATGCTTCAATTGACTCTTTAAACTTGTTGTGCATCAACCAAACATTCTCGAACCTGAACGGAGATGGGCCCCATTTCAACTTCGTAGTATCCAATACAATCGGGTAATGGTCCGATGTAATTCTCGACAGCACCGTCTGTCTGAACGTGGGGAAGAGATCCTTCCCCCTAGTGATAAGAAACCTGTCTAATCTGCAGCAAATCGGGTTATGCCTGAAGTTCGACCAAGTGAACTTAGCATTTAGCAAAGGGGGGTCGTGTAGACCCAAATCCTCAATCAGATTATCAAAGCAGTGCATACTTGAATAATTCTTTCTGCTGTTTTTCTTTAATTGTTATTAGATGAGTTCTTTTATTGATGGTTCAATTATCTGAATTTTTTTATAATGGAATTTACAGCTTGGAAAAGTCTGACAGAGTAGTGGTGTGTAACGTTCATGTGCTTTTCAATCCTAAAAGGGGAGATATTAAGCTTGGGCAGGTATGATTGTTGTTCAGAATGGCTCTGATTGTTCTTCAAAATCCATGTGAGGCTAATTGCATTTTTTTTATTAATCTTCATCTCCTTAGATTAAAATTTCTTTGTTTTTCTGTTTGGACCAACTTTCTTTTATGTGGCATTCAATCTTTTTGCCGATTGATTCAAACATGCGCTCTTATATATAAGCTAAATTTGCTAACTGATATTTATGCTATATGCAGGAAAATAACACTACGGAATAGTTGAGATCATGTTCCCCTGATGCAACCACAATTTATATATAGCAATAATAGATGAACAAAGCTAAAATGAGGTAGATTAACACTGAAAATAAACTTAGGGATAACTTTCGTATCCTAGCCGAAGCTAGTCCCTAGCACAAGCTAGTTAACATCCAAGCAAAAGCGAAAATGAACAGCATGAAAATAACTCCCCTCTCTCATATATTTATTGCCCTCTTTCTAAACTCTTCTAAGACTTCATAACTCTTGGGCTGTTTGAATCTAGACACACCAATAACAGGTCCGTAACAATACCATCGTCTTCAAAATTAGCCTTATCGTCAAGGCTAAGAGTTGAAGATAACTTGTTCAGCTCTAGTCCCAATGCATCACGCCCTTCCTCAATCAGTAGGAACATGAATAGAGAACAGTGCACCCCACCAGCACGGCCACCCAATAAACCAACAACAGTATGCAATAACAATTGCCAACTTTTGATATCTTTCTGCGTCCCGAACTTAAATATGATAAAAGAGGACATCAGGGCCATGCTGTTGATACTAGTAATTCCGGATTCCATGGCTGCTGTGAAGATAATAAACAACTTCTTTAATGCTGGTTCAATTTCTTTGAAATTCTTGACTTCAAAGAAGTTTGTTGCAAACCAGGTGATCATCAAGCAAACTACAATCCATCAATAAATCCCAAAATTTAAAATTGAGGGAAAGCATAACAAGCTGCCTCCAATGTTTTAATAGCAACCCACAATCTTTTAACCGTAACACAAGTGACTAGCTTCGGAGGGTTATGAGCAAAGATGGGGTAAACATGTATGCTCATAATTATGCATTTCCAATCACATAAGCTGTCATGAGATACCAGGGAAACTGTTCCTTTTTTCATATGTTTTCGACATGGTGGAGTTTTCGACATGGTGGAGTAGTTCACAAGGTCAAGGATGGGAGGGATATAAATTCATGAGAAAACTTAAGCATATTAAGGATGAGATCAAATGTTGGAACGAGGAGGAGTTTGGGAAGATTGAGTTGAGGGAGGCAGAAATGCGAAACAGAATTATTAGATTGGATGAAATGGAGAGTGAGGGGAGGGAGAATGCGGAAGGGGTGACTGAAAAAATAAAAATAAAATGGGAGTTGGAAGAATTGGTGTGCCGACGAAACAGAATGTTAAATCAAAAAGCAAAGATTAAATGGTTAAAAGAAGGAGATCGCAATACCAAATTCTTCCATTCTTTACTAAACCATCGAAAAACCAAGGCAATGATTAGTAAATTGGAAATGGACGATGGAGGGGTTATAGAGGATGAGGGTCAAATAGTAAAACTCATTGTCGATTATTTCCAACAATTGTACAGTCACAGGGATGTAAAAAGATTTGGGATTGAAGGAGTGGAATGGACACCTATCGATGACGATATGAGGGTTGAACTCGAACAACCATTCTTGGAAGAAGAGGTTAAGAAGGCGGTGTTTGAGTGTGACAGGTGTAAAGCACCGGGGCCCGATGGTTATACTTTGGCACTTTATCAGGATTGTTGGGATATAGTCAAAGGAGAGTTAATGAAGGTTTTTGCAGAATTTTATGAAGGGGGGATCATAAACGGGATGACTAATGAATCGTATATATGTTTGATACCAAAGAAACATGACTCATTAAAGGTTAAAGATTTCAGACCCATTAGCCTCATTACGAGCTTATACAAGATAATAGCAAAAGTGTTGGCTACAAGGATGAAAAAAGTGTTGTCACATACACTGTCAGAATCTCAAAATGCATTTATTGAGGGAAAGCAAATATCGTATTGTTGTTTGATTGCGAATGAGTTGGTGGAAGAATGGAGAAAGAAAAATAAAAAAAGGTGGGCTTTGAAAATTGATTTTGAAAAAGCGTATGACAATGTTGAATGGGATTTCATGGATTTTGTATTACGGAAGAAGGGTTTCAGGGAGAGATGGAGAGGATGGATAAGAGGATGCGTGTCTAATGTTTCGTTCTCAATCATGATTAATGGGCGACCGAGGGGGAAATTTAAAGCACACAGAGGACTTAGACAGGGAGATCCTTTATCACCATTTTTGTTCAATATGGTAGTGGACGTTTTGGGAAGATTGATTGACAAAGCAAAAGAGGAAAATTTAATCCGAGGGTATGAAGTGGGTCGAGATAAGGTGGAAGTATCGCATATCCAGTTTGCGGATGACACATTGTTTTTTGTTAAGAGGGAGGAACACTTAGGCTTTTTGGTGCAAGTAGTGAAGTCGTTTTGTGATATGTCAGGATTGAGGATCAATTGGGACAAGAGTGCTTTATTGGGTTTAAATCAAGATAAAGAAGAAGAGGAAGAGATAGCGTAGCGGATTGGTTGTCGAAGGGAACAATGGCCAATAAAATACTTGGGAGTTCCCCTAGGGGGTAACCCTCTAAAAGTGTCCTTTTGGGAACCTATCATGATTAAGATAACTAGAAAATTGGCAACTTGGAAAAAGAGTTTTTTGTCCAAAGGGGGAAGAGTAACATTGATTGTTGCTGTATTGACTGCTTTGCCTATATACTTCTTGTCCCTTTTCAAGGTGCCAAAAGGAGTGGCGGGGCGATGGAGAAAGTAATGAGAGATTTTCTTTGGGATGAGAATGAGGGTGAATCACATTGTCATATGGTTAGGTGGGACAAAGTGTGTAGACCGAAAGAGAATGGTGGCTTAGGTATCGGGAATATTTGTTTCAGAAATATTGCGTTAATGGGAAAATGGTGGTGGAGGTTTAATGTTGAAAATGAGCCGTTGTGGAAAAGAATAATAAAGTATGGGTTACAAGAAAATGGATGGGATGCGGGGTTGGCTAAGAATGTGACTTTTAGATGGCCGTGGAAGTTCGTTTCTACATCATACCCGATTTATCACCGACTACTGAAATTAGTGGTTCGAGGGGGTACAAAAATCAGGTTTTGGGAGGATATTTGGTGAGACGATTTACCTTTCCGGGATTTGTTCCCTTCTTTATTTCAGCTTTCTTCGGTTCGTAATTTGCCCATATCTTATTTTGCGTCATTTGATAGTTCATCACATGATTTTTCTTGGGATTTGCATTTCCGAAGATCTCTCCGAGAGGAGGAGATCTGTCATTTTTCTTCGTTTTTAAGCATTTTGGAAGGGGTAAGATTGGTGGAAGGGGTCGATGATTTTCAACTGTGGGAGGGGGATCCATCCGGGAAGTTCATAGTCAAATCTTTTTTCCATTCATTCTTTTCGGATAATAATGGTGCCCAAGATTTCAAATTTTACCATATCATTTGGAAAACACCTATTCCGTCAAAGATCCAAATATTCTCTTGGACAGCAATCCTCGGAAAACTACCGACATCCGAGACGATGCGAAAGAGATGTCCTAAATGTGCTCTTTGTCTCAATTGGTGCGTGTTGTGTCGTAAGGATGTGGAAACAAAAGATCATATGCTCATTCAATGTAAGTTCACTCATGCATTGTGGGCTAAGGCTTTGGAAGAAATGAGATTGGTTTGGGTCGTACCGAAAACAACTCAAGATTTGTTTACTACGGATCTTGGAAATATGCTCGGCAAAAGAGGAAAATTTTTTTGGAGAGTGGTGATCCATGGAATTTGTTGGGCAATTTGGTTAGAGAGGAAAATAAGAATTTTTGAAGATCTGGAAGACAGTACGGAAGAATATTGGGGAAAAATCAAGTTCACAATAGCAAATTGGATTCGAGCGGATAATGAGTTTCAGGACTTATCTATATGTGATCTTTTAAGAGATTGGTCTTTTGTGTAACGTTAAATGAATGATTCTCTATTTCATGGTAGTGGATCACTAGTCCACTTCTTGTAATGTAAACAATCATATATTAATAAAATTATGTTTCTTATCAAAAAAAAAGAAATTGGAGGTAGTTCGAATGATTTTACCTTGATCCCACCCGTGGGCGCCAGCTTGGCTCAGGAATTGTCGCTCTTTTAGCCCTAATTTCCTCTTCCTTATCCTCTTTCTGTCTTTGAACGACCAACTTCTTTTCAAATTCTTTAAGCCCTAAACACTTGCATTCCCTTTCTTCAATTCCCTTTTGTGAGACCGTTCGGCTTTCTTGTTTCTGTGTCCTTAAGCTTCGGTCAATTCCCATAATGGCTGCTCTACTATCATGCATCATCCTCTGGTTAAACGAGCCCCAATTTCAATTGTAAGGGTTCTAGGATTTTATTCATGAAAGTGGAGCAAGCCGAAGGTATCGAGTTTTGTTATAACGAACATGGACGGTTTGAGTGGGGTTCGATTGCGAACTTGAGTGAGGATATGATGGTAGAGTTTGGGGTTGAGGGAGACTGGGCCTATTGTTGCAAGAGGCCCAGAGATAAAATCGGGTGTGAACGGCTTCATGAAGAGCTGGGGAAGCGGCGGGTGTTGGATCGGAAGAACCACACCGAAGCTGGGAAGTGACTTCCCCAAGAACTCACCACTGTATGGTCCTCACTTTCTGCATGCCTGAAACCTATTGTTACCAATACTTTTATAACACTCGATGTTGAATCCAAAGTATCCGACGAGGCTGACGTTTTGTACAGCTTGATGAGAAAAGTAGGTAATTTCTCTACCCTCTCTGCTTTTAAGGTGTTTCTGGAATATTGGGTTAATTTAAGTCAGTATAATGAAGCTCTCAATGTTGGTAGTTGGGTGGATGAAGTGATACTATTTTTGGGGAAGTTGGGAGGTTCAAATAAGGGTTTGGAGTTGATGAATCAAAAGAATAGGTGTTGGGTGAGACTCGACAGTTTTCTGTTTAATATTTTGATTGGTGGCTTGTGTAGGGAGAAAAGAGTGAATGATGCAAATATGCTATTCGAGGAAATGCTCAAAGGGGGTTGTAGGGCTACGTTTATATTTTGTTAAAGCTGATACAAATAATTTTGATCCTTGGCACAAGAATGGAGGTGGGTTTGGTTTGTATACAAGCGGATTTCTGCACTTTTTTCTGTTTTGGTATCCTTGATGACGGAGTGGATCAAACTATCTCGAGTCATGCTATTAAAGTACTGGTTGTTACCATCACAATTGGGGTTCAACAATTGCATTTGGCTGGGAAGAACGGAAAAGGTTCTTTTCTTTTTATCATAATTGGCGGGATACTTGATGCTAACAAGAAATGGGATAGAGGAAGAGAATTCACCATTTCTAAGGGTTCTTTCCCTATTATCATTATTTTTTGGTTAATTGATGCTAACAAGAAATGAGAGAGAAAGAGAGAGAGAAGTTGCCAAGTCTGTTAAAGGCGCGTTAGGTGTCATGGAGAAAGGCTGCTCTTCTGAAATTCGACACTCAATTCTTAGCCTTGAGGACAAGGCTAATTTGAAGGAGGACGGTATTGTTACAGACCCAATTATTATTGAGCGCAGATATTTAACAAAAAAAGGTCCAAGTCAGGAAGGCCCGTAGTCAGTTACAGATAATGTGGAAGGGTAAAAAATGAGAAGAATAAATGAGAGGAGAGGGGAGCGGGATATTAATTCTGTTGTTTGTTTTGTGGGTTGTAACTAGCTTAGCTAGGGAAATACTAACATTTGGCTAGGGTTTGTGCGCATGGATTATATCTTGGGAATTATTTCTGTTCTGTTTACAATATAATTTGAGTTCTTAATTTGTGACTGCAACATCCATGCATTGTTCTTGAGCCGACTCCTGGGCTGTCCACTTCTCATTCTTCACGATTTGCAGCCCTACCCTCTTGCATCCCCGCTCAACGCCGCATATCCACCCATCATTCATAGCTTTTTGGCCACTATATCGTTTGATCAACTCAATGGTAAGTCGCTCATCTTTCTTCTCCCGAAGTTTCGTTTGACCCCACGACATCTCAGGGAACCCCAGGTTCATCGTGCTAATGTTTGCCGTGAAGTTTCTGATATGTTCCATCTTCACTATGATGTCAGTCTTCGACACTATGGATTCCGATACCAACTCATCATTCGCTTCGCTTCTTAGATGTTTTCTCCAAATCGGCTTTCTCTTATCAAGCCCAGATAATTCCAGTCCATAATATTGCAACATTTTATTTTTTTGGAGCCCCTCGAGGTCAGAGCGTTTGACTACTCCAAATGCCAGACCCGATGCAGTCTCACCTAGCACTTGTTCTTGGATCAGCGAACTTTCCTTCTCTTCAACAATTAGGGCGGTAGGATTCTTCATATTTGGTTTACTTGGTGATTCATTCTTCCTCTCCATTGGCTGCTCGTCGCTATCCATCAGTTGCTTCTCCACATCCCTTGTTTTCCTTGTTACAAACTTCTCCCCTGTTGCTTTGATTCCCAGAAACTTCTCCATAGTTTTGTTGAGCGAATTCCGTGGTCTGTAGTAACTTCAACACCATTGAATTTGGATTCACCACCATCGAATTCATATTCTCCGCCAAATCTGGTACCCTGTCTTCCCACATGTCGATCTTGTATCCAACAGTGTGGTTGCCATTTCTTCTCCTCCGATGATTATCCGGCAGGTTGGACCAATTGTTGCAACCACAATTTATATATATTAATAAAAGATGAACAAAGTGTAAATAAGGTAAATTAACACAGAAAATAAACCCAGAGATGACCTCTGTACCTTAGCCAAAGCTAGTCCCTAGCACAAGCTAGTTAGCATACAAGCAAAAACCAAAAATGAAGAGCATGAAAATAGCTCCCCCTCTGGCATATTTATTTATTGCCCTCTTTCTATTCTGTTACTAAAGCTTTATAACTCTGGTCTGTTTGGATCTAAACCCACGAGTAACAGGTCCGTAACATCCCCTGGACCCCCCTCCCTCTCATTCGTACTTTCAATCCCGCTCCCTTCTTTGTAATGAGAAACAGCCAACTCTTAAGCATTATGAGGTATCTGGTAAAAAAGGTGAAGACGTGAAGTTTAAAATTGTTGCAGTACGGAAGTCCTCACCTTGCTCGTCAACTAAATGAGAAAAAGAAGATTTTTTTCTTTTTTCCTTTCATTATAGTCCCTTTGACATTGTTTTCTGGCTTGCTTATCCTATGTGCAACAATTTTTAACATATTACTTGTGCTTTCCAATTATGGGCTTGTTGGTACAACTTTATGACCTCATTCTGCTTATCCTATAAATTTTATTCATAAAATACACGCACACATAATTTCTGTCTGTCAAACCATCAACATATCCAGCAGTATATCAGACATTTCGATTTGTGTATATTATTCCTTTTATACCCTATACTAGAAATAAGTCACCTTTTGCCGTTACAAAATTCAATTTCAAGTCTTATTTTGATGGTTTTCATCTACTTGATATTAGTATAGAGTCTGCAGTAAAATGGTTTCATTTTGAGCTGCTTATCATATAGGCTATCCACTTTCTCTTACTGTTTTCTAATAATAGCTTAAATGCCGGAGTTCAAATTTAAGTAGTGGTATTTCTGTTTTTTTATTTTCTGAAATTTAATAAAAATTTAAAAGTCGAATTCTAATGTAATTAGCTTCTTTTTCATATTGCCATGACTTTTTTTTGCCTGTCAGATCAGAGTGCTTCTGGATAGGGCTCAAGCTGTTTCAAAGCTTTGGGATAATTCTCCTATTGTAATATGCGGAGACTTTAACTGCACCCCAAAGGTTGTTTATTTATTTCTCGTCAATGCTATCTATCCTTGGCTTTCTTGCCTCACATTCTTGTATATCTAAGGTAATTTCTTCTCTGCCTTGCTTGGATTTTTCACCAACTCCATGTCTATTTTTTGGTGTCAGAGTCCGCTGTATAACTTTATCTCAGAGCAGAAGGTAGTAGGTTGCTTCAAATATTATTTTTGATTTTCCTATTCTTTAGATCCACAGATGATAAATCTTTGGGATTTTAATTAATGGATTTTTTGTATTTACTTTAGCTAGATCTGTCAGAACTGCCACGAGACAAGGTTTCGGGGCAAGCATCTGCCGAAACATTCCCTTCACGGTCTTCTTACCATGATTTTAGGTATATATATCCGTGGAGTTAATATTTTACTGGTGAGCTTAAGGAGTCTTGTTTCCTGCCACTGAAAGTTGAACATTATTGTATAATGTAGGGCCCAGTCTGCTCATAATTCTACTCAAGTTTTTGTAGCAAATCCCGAAAAACCAGAACAAGCAGGTTTTTCATCAGATTCGAGCAACTATCATATGTTAATGATTCGAGTAGTGCATCACCTGAAGTAAGCCATTTAATGTCTAAATGTCCAGTGGTGGATGAAACCTCTAGGTCTGGCATTAGTAAAAATCTTATGACAGAGTGCTAGTCAGCTGACATGTCATGTTTCATTCGATAGTTGTGTGGGAAACAGTATGTTTACTTCATGCAGTTCTCTACTATCATTGATGAAAGTCTTGTTACTGCACAAGTTGAAGCTGGATCTCATGTTTGTCCAGGTATGGGAACAAGTCATGCATCTGCTTCATTGGAGTCTGGTTGTGAAGATAGCCATCCAGAGGCAGCTGATAGTACACACACTGGCAATGAAAATGCTTGCTCTACTCTCAGAACGAGTTTCTCACAAAATCGTGTTGAATCAAATTTTCTTACATTGCATGAGTCCCAAGATGACCAGAACAAAAGTTCTGCAGTTTCTGATGGTCATTCTGGTTATGATAATAAATCAATTAAAGCTACAGGGGTCTTGAACTCTGATGTATCTCAAATCAATCGACCTTTGAATGTTCGGTCACCAGAAAGCGAGGCAACTATTTCATCTGTTTCAGCTGCAAATGACAACCATGATAATTTATGGGCTTGTATATCCACTTCATGTGAATCAAGAAGTACTGACTTTTTGCTGGATAAGTCAGAAAACTTTTTACTCAATGACATAGTCAATGAGGAAAAGGATGCTGAATCCTGCGAGGATTTCAACTCATTTTTGTCTGAACTACATAATACTGGCCATACTCTTGCATCCGATTTAGATTCGGATTCCCACAACCAAAAATTGGATTCTTGTTGCGATGAAATTCTCAATAACACGCTTGATGCCAATCATGATGTGATTATTGATAGAGGAAATTATTCCTATGTTTTTTCATCAGCTTGGACTCCAATGGAAATACAGACTGCAACAGGTAGCGCGGACTGTAATGTCATGGAGCATCCCTTGAAGTTGAGAAGTGCATATCCGGAAGTTCAGGTATCTTTGGAGCATTCCAAAAAAGAAACTATAGCTTTTCAACTTTGTATGCACTTGTTGAAGATGCTACATGAACTGAAAAGTGCTAGATTTGACAGCATGATAAATGTAATTTCCACCTCTTGCAGGATCCTTCCGGTTTAAGAGATCCGAACGGAGAACCATTGGCTACCAGCTACAACAGACGATTTTTAGGCACAGTTGACTATATATGGTGAGTCTAGAAAACCTCACAGCTAAATTATCCTAATTCAGCTGTCATTTTTCTCTTATTTTCCTGCCTTGGGAGTGGTTTTTTCAAAATCACTTCCCTGCAATTGATATATGCATGTGGAATTTTTACAGATGGTAGTTTACGTAATGACTGTATGGAGTGGAGAGTTATTTTCCGACAGCTTTTAATCAGCACTATCACAATGTTCACATTTTAAATATTTGGTTGTTCGACATTCACATCTCTGTTGATTTTAATTTTTAAGATTTTAAGATGCCCTGTACCAATTATAGTGCTTAAATAGATACTTACTTTTAGAAGCTATACCAGTTTAAGTTTCATTCCTTGGTGATGCCACAAAATTCTCCCTTTACTCAAGTTGCTCATTTCAAGTGACTATCAAGCATTGATGGCTTTAAGATAAAAATTATCATGTTAAAGGGCACGGGGGTTGTTCCTAGTGTAGCTTCTCCAATCTCAAGTTGGAGACGAGGAACAAAAGTGGTTGATGTATGTTAATTGTGATATGTAATTTGAGAGGTGGTAGATGATTTAAGCTTTTTCATATCTGACCAATTTGCACATGTAGGAGAGGCTCTTTATTACCTAATAGGAGTTAAAGATCACCAGATTTCGAGGGATATGATGCAATAATTCTTTATATCATTTTTTGGCACAACTAGATTTTCCACGATCTTTGTGGATATTTATGCAATTGGGCAGTGTGGAACAATTGGGTTGTTCTGGATCTTCAGGATATTCCCATATTCACTATGTTCATCGAGCTCTACTAGGCGCTAAAATGCACAAGCTTGTAGATCGACTTGGCATTTTACCATGGTCTCCTTATATTCCCCCACCCCCCAGACCACCTATTCTAAAGATCATATTATTGTTCCCAATAGATGATTTTGTGCTGACGTGTGTTTACACGTACATCCAATGTGTCAGGCGCTTATAATATTCTAGGTATATCAATAGTTCCCCATATATCCCATCAAGTTGATTTGACATGTTAAAAAAGACTCTTATGTTTGACACGTATAAAGGAAATGGGCGATTTAGCTAAGCCCATGTGTCTGAGAATTTGAAGTGGCATAACTTTTTAACTTGAATTCTGAAATCTGAGGTGTTGTAGATATGAAAAAATGATGGTACTTACTACTTAGAAATACGTGTATTGGCATCTGCGATGTCCATCAAAACACGTCAGCTTGAAGTCGTTTATTTGATTCATCCTGCAATTGGCCAACTTTGAGCCAACTTCACGAGGATAGTACAATACTAAGGCCGGGGTCTTGATCTACTGGATGTAGGGAAAAATATAAGAGATCACAATAAGATCAAGCCGACTTGTTGAGCTAGTATTATAGCTTTGTGGACATTTATACATTTTATGTGATTGGGGCAACTTGGTGGAGATGGATTCTAATAAATATGATAATATCCCCCAAGTCTAGGAAAGCCCAGCGTACAACGGAACCCAAGTTAAGGAATATCATCAGTAGGAAACGGTTGTGTCAAGTCGTAAGTTAAATGCATAGGAAATATTTGTGTGAAATCCCTAGAAATATGTGAATCTTCTGCTTCTATTAGGAAAAAGACTTCCTCTTATATCTATAAAAATTAAAAGGCAATAGTAAGGTAAAAAATCTGTTACTTCTCAAACTACGCTATATATTTAGCCTACACCTAATTTTGTGTCCGTTCCTGACTTGAATGTCGGAAGGGTTTTGCCAAGAACAATCATGACATCTTCTAATGTGGTTAGCTCTAGATAGTCATTGGAATAGTAGCGACTTCAGCTAGGGGAGAATCCCATAGCATCGTTTAGAAATTTTCTAGCAGTTCGTTAACCATGATATTAAGGAACTTTCCATTTAAATATCTTGTTGGTCACGGTAGAAGCAAATGACGAGGCTCGGCCAAAAAATTTAGTAAATATTTAATTCCTCGCGATGGCAGCTTGTAATATAATCTCAACATACAATTTTAGACATGGAACAGAAAGGTGTCATCTCTAACTGACTGCATGCATGTTCACTTGTGTTTCATCATGTTGAAAGCTAAATAGACTGAGCTGAAGCAATTGCATCATAACGCCTTGCTGTCCAGGATTTCTGAAGATTTACAAGTTTCGAAGGTTCTTGCTCCAATTCCTAAGCATGTTATGCTGCAAACTCCAGGATTTCCCACAAAGGTATAGGCTACAGAATAACTTTGAATATATTTCCGCATAACATTTATGGCCACAAGGAACCAGATGCTAAAACTGAAAAGCTACCTGAGAAATACAAATCTTCTAATATTATTTCTCTGAAATAATGAAATTTGAATTGAAGATAGGTATTCTACCTGAGATGACTATGGTTGTAATTTATTGAGTAAAAAGTTCTTGCAAGTGACAGGTTCATCGTAGGTATCTTATTTACATGTTCTCCCTTGTCTGGTTTGACATGTTCTCCCTTGTTTCTGTTACTATGAATTAATATAGCAATTCCTGTGAAGTCTTTAGAGAAGCCATGGCCTAAGAGAAATGTTTTTAGTCTTCGTTCTTATAATTTATGGCACTCCTTTTTAGGAATCTGAGGTAAAATGGGTTTCAAATGTTTGGGAATTATCCATCCTATCCTTATTTACGACACATCAATTGTGTTAACATGGAAATATTCTCAAAGTCCCTTGTCATCCTTGTGTAGCAGATTTATGCTGTCATATGTAGAATTTGGCCAGTTTGTTTATACACGATGATTTAGATGTAGAAGCATAGGAACTTCCAACTTTATAACACCAGTTGAACATATTTAGGTATCAATGATGGAAAAAATACAAATATTTACAAACTATATTCCATTCCCTGTAACCGAATGATGATACTTATGCACTTTTGGTTTACGTTTTTGGCTAATGTGTCCGTTGGAATGTGATTAATTATCTTTACTACTGGGAAGATGGTACTTGTGTCTTGTGTATGACTATTAATTTGATATGTTTTAATGCTCCTGTGATTCTGTCATCTGACTCGTGTTTTACAGAAATGGGGAAGCGATCACATTGCATTGGTTTCAGAACTTGCGTTCACTAAAGAATGAGGTCTCTTAGAATGCCAGCAACTGATAGTTGACTGTGCTGCAGCTGCGGATTCTGGGAGTTTCCTCCTCGAGACTTCCACATTCGACAGACACAACCCACCATTATATTCACATAGAAAACGTGTTGCTAGCCTTTCACGTGCCATTCACCACGAGGTAACTATGCTATTTACTCGTTGAAATTAGCAACCAATCGAGAACCCTGTCACCTGGTCATCTTTTAACAAACGAAGTTCTTAGAGCAAATCATCATTTAGAGTCGCAGGGGGAGTTACTTCTCATTATTTTCGTTGTATTATATTGCATGTTTACTGTTTATTATTGTAAGCAACGTTTCAGTTAATCAGTGGTGTCTAATTATATTCCTTGGCATAGTAAACCAATTATGATGACATGAAGTATAGCTTTGGGATGCTTTGGGTTTTCTGATGTAAATTGTCTGCACTTTTTCTATAACACAAGTGAGAGCATTCATTGGTTCACACACAATGAATCTCTAAATCTCGAGAAATACGTTTTTATTTTTCCTTTTAGAATTAGAGCAATGAATATGGATTGCAACCCCTAGAAAGGGAGACACCAATTTTTGCAAGCTCTAGAAAGAGAGACCACTTTTCAAAGTGTTTGCAACCTAAAAACTGTGATTCTCCACTTTTTCATTTGAAAATTACACTCCAAAATTTCTAAAAATCTCATGCCATTCGGCGCAGTTGCCAACTATGTATTGATGCAAGTATTCGCCATTTTCCTTGAGTTTCATTTTGATGATGAGTTGGGTGTAGCTTGTTAAGTTCATAATTATGGTGAAATAGGAAAATAAAGGTTAGCACCTTGACGAATCGTGTGAACTGCAAAGGCTTTAAGGAACTCTTCATACTGATACTTCTTTGGAATACATGGGATTGAGTATGGCTGGTATCACAGTAAATCCTCAAGTATCGAGTTTCCTAGCTTGTAAGAGATAACAAGCATTTAACATAATTTGAGTGTGGTAGTCTATAAATTGGGAAAATATCGATGGTAACCCCCATTTTTTAAGAGTAGGGATCTTGTAAGACAGTCTCACGAATCTTTATCTGTAAGACGTGTCAACCCTACCGATATTCACAATAAAAAGTAATATTCTTAGCATAAAAAATAATATTTTTTTATGGATGATCCAAATAAAAGATCGGTCTCACAAAATATGACTTGTTAGACCGTCTCATAAAGGTTTTTGCTTTTTTAATACTAAAACATTTTTGTCTCTAATTCTCTTTGAAGGTTTAGCATGTTATAGAATCCGATTTGGTTACATTAATGTCGAATTCTATATATAATCTTGAAAATAATTATTGCTAACTACAAAAATGTCAAAAAGATATATTCTTTCAAATTTTACATCACCGAGTTGTAATGCAATCATCAAGATTCATCAATTTCCATTCCATAATCTCTATTTTTTTTTCTTTTTCTAATTTGTTAAATCTAGAAACTTTAATCTTATTTATTTTTTTTCAAAATAACAACATTTATATATTATACTGAACAGGCGCTTGGTTACTAGTTTAATATTAATAATTTTGGTCTCTAAACTTAAATAAATGTGACATATTGACTACTTGCCGTTATCTTTAGCCCCAAAATTAACGATAAAAACAAAATTTATCATATTTTTAAATTTTATGGACCAAAAATATATGTTTAAATTTTAGAAATAAAATTATTAATAATAAGGATAAGTATGTTAAATAAAATATAAATATATTTATTTTGTATTATTTTATTACTCTATATCTACAAATTTTTGCAATAAAAAAGATCATAATAAATTTGAGATTGTTGTTGATCTCTCGATAAGTTTATCATGATGGTAAGGACAATTGTCGAATCTAAGATGTAACAATATTTATTGACCAACAATAGATTACGATGAATTTACGTTAGTTTCACATAAAGTTTACTAAAATTTTAAAATAATGGATTCTTGCACTATCAAATTAAATAAGGAAAATATTGTTCTTTCCAATTAAAAATTTACTAGGAAAGTATTTCATGTAGTACTTGGATTAATAATTTTTGAAAGCATGATTTCAAATTCATTGACTGGTTTTGACTGACAAAATCTAAGTAAATTTCAAATTCACTTGATATCAAATTAAGCAATTTGATTATCACATATATCTCGTCCAACACCAAAGTCCGAATACTGGGAAAAAATTATCAAGCTTGAGACCTTATTGTAATTTGTAAGAAACATCTCCCCCAAATAAAATAAATAAAACAATTCAATAGTAATTGTTAAAGATTTCAAATATCTTAAATATGAGTGTCGTTTAAAATTCATCGTCCAAATCAGATTATTTCAAAATAAATCTATCGATCCAAACACAACCTCACGGTCACGAAGCTTTCACAAAAGAGGAAGAAGCTGAGTCAACCGCTAGCATAAAGTTAAAGGGAAGAAATGAATTAAGCGAAAGTGCGTAAGATAAAGCAATTAGTAGAAGAATGTTTGAGTAGCACCACTTGGCTAACGGCACAAGTATGGAGTCAAAGTATGAAAGGCAACCAGGGGCGGAGCCAGAAATATAACTCCGCCCGGACTAGAGAATATGTATTTTGAAGTTTTTGGTTGTGAATGTGTGTCAATTTAAACATTATGGATCTTTTATATACTTTTTCAAACGTTGAAGGGGATTTTCATGATTAGTTGTGACTATTGGATCATATTTAATTTGATTCGTCATATCCGGATCCAATGATGTAAATTATACTCCGTTTTATCACGCAATCATATCACTTGTCCCACATGATAAAAATTAAATATTTAAAATGAGTTTATAATGAGCTACAATGGACTTATATAGCAACTTGAGTTAATCATTTTCGTAAAACGTTCGTAAAGCGATGACAAATACAAAGTAGTTGCTATAAGGGCCCATTGTACAGTCACACAGGGCAGACCTCGGCTCGGGGCGAGACACATTTCATAAACAACAACCATTGAATCACATCACTTGATAAGATATCTGGTTCGTCCATTTGAATGGAACAATTTATATCATATATCTAAAATATAATATCTCAATCCACAGATGTTCTCTGACGGTCAATATCCTTGATATAGATCAATTAGCTCATTTGATCATCATCCGACAAGTCCTGATCATACCCACTTCTAAATCATCACTCCTCTTCAATCGTGAGCATATAGATCGCGATCCAACAGCTCATAACTGATTTATGTCCTACGTACTCATAACTATGTACTCAGAACGCAGATCTCAATTTTCAATTAAATTTGAACTTTTATCGTATGAACAACATTAGATTAATTTTCGAAGATTGATGCGTCTCAAAACCCATTTTTCCAACAATCATGTGATAACAATTGTAGTTCTTTCGTAAATATGACTTCATCACGCAGAAATGATTAAATGGTTTCTTTCATATAATTATGGTTTCTTTCACAACCATTGACTTGGCCATGTGTGTCAAAACGTGTATATATGTCCCTCTCATTTCACACCATGCAATTTTAGTAAAAAGAACCACGATACATATATATACACACACACAAAAGTATTTAATCTTTGTTGTATATATCTTGAAAAGAATATTTTATTCTTAAATTATTTTGATATATTGATATTATCAATTTAAAATTTTGTCTAAGATTTGGTTTAATTTATCTCTAGATATTAGAGGATTTGTTTTTAATTTGGTATTTATCCCTAGATATTTTATACTTGTTTAAAAGAATTTTAGTCATAATGAAACTTTTGTTTCCATATTTTTAGGAACCTTTTATGAAATTGTTTTTAGGTCAAGCAATTGATATAAATATGGAGAACTTCAGGCCGCATGGTTGATCGAGGTGGATTTTCACATAGAAAAAACTACGAGAGTTGAACACATATTTGATCAGAAGTTTTTGTGTGATCGATTGATCACTTTGCTGTGTTGCTGATCTGTGTCGAAGATACTTGAAGGACAATACTCTTGTGGAGTGTTGCTTGAAGAGTTCTCAGCGGTTTTTTGTTTTATGCGACACAAGATTTGTATTTGTAGTTTTATTGGTTGATTTCAGATGAAATTTATTTCTTTGGGTTATCAAATAATATAGTTTTTAGTGTGTGTCATCCGTATTGGTTTTTGTAAACGATTAACAAGTTTTCTAGTGATAATTTTTGTCATGAAACATTGAACAAGTATTTACACTTGTACATTATTTAATCAGCCTTATTCTGATTAATAAAATTTACGTGTATGTTAAATAATTTATTCTGATGCATATTGTGAACGATGTTGACAACACCGATACACAAAACTATAATGTGATACGCACAGTTTACTGTTTATGCACTTTTATGTTAAACAACCCCTTTCATATCTTCCTAATTATATCTATCATAGAAGTATTTGCACAATTGTCAAAATTATCTTGACAATAACCCTTTTATATTAACGCCTCAAAAGTTTATGCAATTTTCAAAGTAAACCCTTTTTTGTCTATAATCAGGATAATAATTAGATAATATAGCAATAACTAAATAAGATCCTTATCTAATTATATACTAATAAATTGAAGCTAGCCAAACTACAATGACACTCCTCCTCCTAAAATGTACTCCAAAAAATCAGATACTTCATCCAACACAATTTGCAAATCAAATCCTGCACAAAAAAAAAAAAAAACAAATTAGTTCATGAGGTTATATAAAGAATACTGGAACTGCTGTTTTCATGTCATTTCAAAGAACATATATATTTCAAAACACTGTGTTGACGTGACATCGTACATGTTTCAAATTCGTTTAGTTGCAGACGTAATTGCACAAAAAAAATATACGACAGACTAAAACAGAAATTCAATAAACCAAAATTTTGAAAAAAAACAAATATACAAGAAAAATGGATTAATACATGCAGAATAAAGACTTACTGAAGAAACTCGACATTCAAGTAGTCAACGTACGGATTGGGGTTTGCGAGCGCCTCGAAAGCTACATTGGACAACACTAGGCCCGTTCCATCAAAACTGGGCCTGGACAGCGAAGTTTCGGCCCGATCCACGATCTTGATCTGTATCTGGCTGCCCGGGATGCAAGTCCCCGGATCGACGGCGCTGATGCATCTCACCAAATACTGCCGCCCACAGGCGGCGCTGTTGTCCCACAGTCCCTCACCCACGGCGGCGAAAAGGCCGCTGGTCGGGAACTGAGAGAAGTCGTCGCCGTAACATGCCGTGGCTGCGCGCGTTTAATCAAGAAACGTAAATCAAAGCAGCATCATTATATTAACCCCCCCGTGATTGACACACACATATCAATTTATGATTTCGTGATTTGTGATCGGTGAAACTTACGAGTGTACGGTTGGTAATACACGCTGGCTGTTCCGACGTCGGCACCGCCGAGCTGAACATGGTGGCTGAGGAGGAGCAGGAGGAGGAGGACGGAGAGCCATATGTGGGGAATAGACATGATCCTAAAATGGCAATACATTTGATTGAGAATATAATATTTACAAATATCATATGCCATTTCTATTATAAGAATTATCGTCCAATTTAAATTTTTTTAATAGTCCATGAATTGATGAAAATAGTATTGATATGACTAATTTTTTGGAAAGTTTTCATATGTTAGACTACTGTTGTATCATTTGATCTTATTGATTAGATGAACCACAAAAAATAATACCAAATTTTTATAGATAATATTAGTTCTGCTGATGATATAAGATACCACCAGCAGATAGACACGCATCCTCGGACTTATAGGCCTAACTGTTCGACTCATTAACAACCAAGTAGGTACGCTCTCTGCAACCACGAATATAAAAAATAAAGTTACGTTCTGATTAATAAATATAATTTTTGACCCAATAGTAAGTGTTTGATCGTAACAATTATCAAGTATCAATTGAGGTTAATTAAACAAGTCATAAATGCATTTAAATGCACGAGATGTGACGAACAATAAAATTCAAGATAATTTGCATAAAATGTTTGTAACGAAAAAATGATGCTTGATATGTATCAAATAATATTTTCTCTTACCATCTCATGCATGAAAATCTTAATAATATTTTTAAATATTATCAAATACCAAAAATAGAAGGTGAAATTTTGAACTCATGGACAAAAAAAGTAGAATAGGTATTTTATGAGACGGTCTCATGAATCTTATTTGTGAGACTGGTCAAGCACAACGATATTCAAAATAAAAGTAATATTCTTAGCATAAAAAATAATACCCCTACCGATATTCTCAATAAAAAGTAGTACTCTTAGCATAAAAAATAATATTTTTTTATGGATGACCCAATTAAAATATCCATCTCACAAAATACGACCCGTGAGACCGTCTCTCACAAATTTTTACCAAAAAGTATTGTAACAAATTTGTTCAAAAAGAATAAAATAATATAAATAAAAATTATTTAAAAATGGAGATCAGCACTTATTCGGCTGACACTCTGTTTGGGCCGCCGATCTTGAACCTATCGACCGGCCGCCAACTCGTTCACGCCTTCTTAATAATAAATATTTTTGACTTTCTTTTAAATTCCAATTTTTTGGAAAATTCGAAAATGACAATAAATGAGTGGATGGACTTGGCTTATCATCCGGTAGATATTTGATCATTTGTTGCTGAAACACATAATTAATCTGTAAAATTTATCATAAAAATCATATATGTTCAATAATTACAAGAATTCAAAATTTTCGTCGAAAATAGAATCAATTTCTGGAAAAAATTAGAAAAAATCCGACGACTTATAGTTCATCTATCTAATATCAATATTTTAAATTTAGGACGAGATCTCAAATTTACATGTAATTATAACAAAGCGGCCATCTGGTTATTATTTTATCTATCTATGTTTGTATTCATATTTTTACTTATTATTAATTAAATATACTATAGGGATGGGGTATTAGTATAGGGGCCAATCACTCCTAGCCCTAGGAATATGTTGTACTAATTAACGTGGGGACAAAAGAAATCAAAGACAGCAATCAACTATAAAGCAGTTCAAATTCACGCATGGTCCCTACAAAACAATTAAATTTTATAGCAGATGGTTGTATAAGAACGCATAATTTTAGTGGATAAATTTGTTTTGGGGTTAATTTAATAGACAATTTATAATATATAATTATTCATATATAAACTTATATAAAATTTATCTAACAATCTCTCACTTGAGTTGTATGTGTGTTTGTGAAAATAACTTTATGAGATCAAAATTGTTGTCATTTTCGAAATATATTTATAACAAATCTTGTCCATCAATCACATCAATATAGGATCAAAGCAGTCTTCACTACAATCAAGGTAGCTAAATCCATCAATGGTCATATATGTCAACACAACCGAATGACATGGATCATGAAGTGGATGTGCAAAATGGGATTTTCATGCAATGTGATCATAACATTCCTATTTCCAATTGGTCCTCCTTTAACCTTATTGAGATCAAACTTTAAACCATAATCAGAGTGTGAGTTAACTTGAAATTTATTTTTTGCAAAAAATAAATTTACATGATTGTAACTGAAAATGCTACAACTGAAAAACTTTTAAAATAACAAAATCTCACTAAAACTGAATTTCCTCAATTGACATAATACACATACGCGCAGTGTTCTCATGAAACTGTTTGGGTGATAGTCCCTTAGTAAGCGGATCCGCAACCATGGAGTTTGTACCGATATGCTCAACATACAACTTTTCACTCTGAATTTTTTCTTTTAACAACCAGGAATTTGATATTTATATGTTTTGATTTCGTCGAGCTCATGTTGTTATTGGAATACATAACTGCTGATTTATTGTCATAATGTATTCATAATGGTCTTTCAATGCCATCAACAATGTGCAGTCCCTTGACAAAATTTTGCAGTCATATTCCATGATTGGATGTCTCAAAACACGCTACAAACTCGGCTGCCATGGTGGAAGAGGCTATTAGAGACTGTTTAGCACTCTTCCAGGAAATGGCACCTTCAGCAAAGAGATAGATGTAGCCCGACATAGATTTCATACTACCTTGGCATTCAGTAAAATCGGAGTCAGTATACTCAATGATCTCAAGCTGATCCAACCTCCGATAAATGAGCATGTAATTTTTTGTTCTCTGCAGGTACCGTAAAACCTGTTTGACTGCTTTTCAATGTTCAACTCATAGATTACTTAAATATCGTCTCAACATTCCTGTCACGTACACAATATCTTGACGTGTACAAACACGAGCCTACATCAGACTCCTCACTGCAGGTGCATAGGGAATATTCTGCATTTCTTTTTCCTCAAAATCATTCTTTTGGCATTGTTTGAGACTAAATTTGTCTCCTTTAGCAATAGAGGTATCCGTTGGTTTAAAATCTTACATCCCATGTCGCTTGAGAACTTTCTCGGTATAACCTTTCTGAGATAATCCAAGAATATTCGAGAATGACCCCGATGTATCTGAATACCGCTGTAAATCTCTTGGTGTTATGAAACAACTCTATATCATTGCTAGCTAGCAGAATGTCATCAATGTATAAAATCAGAAAAATATGTTTACTCCCACTGAACTTATGGTACACACAAGCATCGATCAAATTCATCTAAAAAACAAACGAAATGATCACTTGATGAAATACCATTGTCGAGATGTCCATTGTCGAGATGCCTGCTTGAGCCCATAGATGGATTTCTTTAATTTGCAAACCATATAATTTGTGTCTTTGGACACAAATTTTTATGACTGCACCATATAATCGTTTAATCAATGTCACCATTTAGAAACACGGTCTTTACATCCATCTGATGAAGCTCAAGATCGAAATAAGCCACCAAAGCCATTATAATCCTTAAAGAGTTTTTCGAAGAAATCGGAGAGAAAATCTCTTTATAATCAATATCTTCTATTTGTGTAAAGCCTTTAGAGATAAGACGAGTGTTATATCTTTCTACATTGCCTTTCGAATCTCTCTTAGTTTTAAATATCAATTTGCAACCAATGAGCTTCATACCTTTAAGCAATGGGACAAGATCCCATACGTCATTGTCCTTCATGGACTTTATCTCTTCATTCATGGCATCATTCCACTTTTGAGAGTTAGAAATTTCCATGGTTAGAAATTTCCAATGTCTGTCTCATGTTCTTGAAGAAATACAATGTAATCATCTGACATTGCATTTCTCCGCTCTCTAGTGGATCTCCTTAATGGTATAGGTTCTGGAGATGCTTGAATTTGTTCATCTGGAATGAGAAGATCTCTAATATTGTCTTCACGTATTGTGTCTTGGTCAAGGTGAGGAATGTGATCATGATCAATGTCCAAAATACCTGTGGGAATATTTACATATTCATCTTCAAAGACAATATCTCTTACTTTAGCTCCTCCGAAAACTCAACATCCTCAAAGAACCGGGCATTTCCTGACTCAAAAATCGACTTACTTGTGGGATCATAAAACTTGTAACCCCTGATCTTTCAAAGTATCTAATAAAATAATAGCTGACCGTCCTTGAGTCCAGTTTCTTTTCATTAGGCCTATAAGGCCTTACCTCAGTTGGACATCCCCAAATATGCAGATGCTCAAGACTAGGCTTTTAACCCGTCCAAAGTTCATAAAGGGTTTTGGTCACTGCTTTAGTTGGAACCCTGTTAAGGAAATATGCTGCAGTCTTTTTCTCCCCAGAGCGATTCTGGTAAGGTAGAATGACTAATCATACTCCTCACCATGTCTTTAAGTGCTCTGTTTCGTCTTTCAGCAACAACATTCATAATGGGCAAACTCGGCATAATGTATTGTGGGACGATACCGCATTCCTCTAGGAATATAGTAAAAGTTCCTGGACGTTGTTCACTTGGACCGTCATATCTACCACAGTATTCACCACCACGGTCAGATTTAATGATTTTAATCTTTAAGCCAAGTTGATTTTCAACTTAAACTTCATAGTTTTTAAACACATCGAATGACTGTGTCTTTTCATGAATGAGATAAATGAAGCCATATAATGAAAAATCGTCGGTGAATGTTATAAAATATTGTTGGCCATTCCAAGAAGCCGAAGGGAATGATCCACAAATATCAATATGTAACACCTGTTGGCTTCAAATCTCCTTTTGTTAGTTCGTTTTCCTTTATATAATTAACACAATTATTAAAATCTGTGTAAGCTAAAATTTCGAGAATGACACAAGTCTCCTTATTCTATTTTCAGAGATATGACCCAATCTTTTGTGCTATAACGTAGCTGAATTCTCACTATTTAATTTCTTTTAGTGTCTCTACTTCTTTACAGGGATTCATTAAATGAAGCAATTACATCCAAAGAATAAATATTATCGAATTCTGATGAAGAACCAGAACTAACCTAATTTTGAATCAAGAAACAGGCTGAGTATTCTATTTCCAAAAGAACAAGAATAATCGAATTTGTCCAAGGCAGAAACATAAATCAAATTCTGTCTAAAGGATGGTACAACAAATGTTTCACGAAAATCCAAATATATTCTAGTCTTTAACGATAATCTAAATTTTCATATTACCTCAACTTCAAATTTTTGCCATCACCAACGTAAATGAATCTGTTAGTATCACTTTGTTGGAAACTGAATTTCGGAAGTTTAACAAACTGAGCGTTTAATAGATTGAACTAACTGATCAAGAAGATTGATAGAACTAATCTAAAATACGCAAACTATCAGTTGCCCATAACTGAAGATTAGTACGCAGATTTTCGAAGGCAACTGAACTAGCAACTAAACTACGCAGACAACTGACTGATCAGTTGAACTAATCAGTTACTACAATCAGTTGTGAGCTTATCAGCTACACTCTATCAGCTGATCTTTCAGTTGTACACGTCATCAGTTAAGTAAAATGACATTCAACCGACAACAATACAAAAGCTGACTGCAACAAGTAGTGGGATCGCCACATTTCAGAAAAGCTGCAGTGTACGACTGTCAGAAGAATGTTAACGTGGCAAACAACGTAATGTTAACGTGGCAAACAACATCTAGAAAGTTTCAAATCGTATTTAATATTACGTTGGAGGCAAAGACTATAAATAGCAGAGAAGAGCAGCTGAAAAAATAACACAATCAACCCGATCGATTTTATATTCTATCAACTGAGCTGATACTCTGCTTAAATCTTTACAAACCTCAAAGCTCACGCTTATTGTATATATTCATAGCATTTGAGACTATATTTCGAGCTTACAAGCACAAACTGCAATACTTGATCTTGAAAGAGATCGGTTGTGCTAAATTATTTCAGTTCTATTGAGTACTGTAAACAAGTTTGTAACTAAGAGTTTCAGTTTGGCATTGTTAAGTCCAAAACTGAATTGGGTCTGTACAACTGTTTGTATCGATCAAAGTCTTTTAGTAAATATCCTATCCTTGTGATAGAAGGGGTGACGTAGGAGTGTTTGAAATCTCAAAACATGCATAAAATCTCGTGTCTTCCTATTTCAGTTTTTATTCTATCTATCAGTAAGTTTATTTCCGCACTTTTATTGTTAACTGATTGATATTAACTTATAAGATTTCCGAGTATCAGTTTATCACTAAACTGACACATAATTGACTTTGTGTGTGCATAGTTTTGATACTAAACCACCTTATCCTAGATATAAATATTTGTTTTTTCTTCACAAGCTTATCCTATCTGCTACATAGTCGGATTGGTCAGCAAAAAGTGTTTTTGGTTGCCATTTAGAAAAAGCTTCTAATTGACCGAGTTAGTGGAATGTGCGATTTCATTCATACTCTCCCTACGTGGGAAAAAGTATCTGGGAGTCCGATTCATAGATAAACTACTAATAGAACTAGATCCACACTACATCATAGGATCCGATAATTTACAAACAACATTTATCAAATGCATGTAATGTGTACCATCTTCTTATTTGATTCATAATCAATAAGTATTTACAATTCGCTTCGCATTGATAAGTACTGAATTCGAATGAGATGTTATTTCAAGAACGCAAATGAGTGCACCTACTGTGGTCGCATCCTACTATTTTCGGCAGCTCGCACCTGGGAAAGTATGGATGAGCCTGCAGTAGAGATGGAAATGTATATATAAGAACCATTATACTATCTATCAAGTTCAATTTCATTGAGAAAAAAATCAAGGAAATTTAGATTGCCTTTGATGGATTGATCTCGATAATTCTAGATACACTGATTCAAAGTCCATCATCTATTTTGTGTTATATTTCTACAATCGATAATGGATTTCAATTTCTTAATTGATCAACTGATTTAAAATCCATTACTCCAAGATTATTTATAATCAACTCTGAACCTTAAATGATTTAATTGTTGGGGAGGGGGTTCAATTCCAAGGATTAGATGGGCAAATCTAGTACATTTGTAAGAATTACAAATAATTTTTTCTTCAGGAATCGAAGAAAAGTAGGGTGGAAGATTTAACATATGAAAAAGAAAAGGGAAAAAAGGAGGGGAGAAGATTGCTAGATCTTACCATTGCTTCTTTGGCCGTAAGCCTGTCCTGATGATCATATCGGAGAAGCTTATCAAGAAAATCAATGGCCTATCATTACGATGACAAACCAAAAAAAGAAATCATCGATATCGCACAGATGGTATAACTAGATGAAAAATGAAGGAACCCGAACCTAATTCACCTTCTTAATCATTATTAGGATCAAATGTAACAATTAAGTAAAGTGGGACATAAATTTTCTTTTTTTTTTAAAATACATAAGTGCGGAACATATGATAATCAATCTGATATAAACATCGAAAGTAAAGTACAAGTCTTGTACAACATAAGTTCAGATCAACTAGTGTTCAACAACTACATCAAGTGCTGAAAAGCAAATCTACTTCTAAGTCCGGATTTCCACGCTAATCTTGATCTCCCATCCTCTTCTCGACCCTGATCATATCCCACATGTTGTCATGCACACATACAAACACAACAACAGCCGGATAACTTCGGTGAGAAATATATTCCAGTATAAACAACGTATACATGCAATCATATAAACAGATATAAAAGCATGAAATAGATATCAATAACATGTATCATAATCTAAAAGACATGAATTGATAGAAAACTGTAAATCAAACTCTTGACTCATAATCTCAGACTCGACTTTTCTCTAATCTAGGGATCCCGATCGAACTCAGACTTTAGCATTCTGTATCGAATCTCAGCGATAGAAGTCGATCTACTCCTAAGCAACATCGATACACCAAAAGTCCAGTGCCTTGGCGGCTCTGCCAAAAACTAGGCACATCTGCCCTAACTCTATACATGCTTTACTATAAATCAATAGACTAAGCATATCAATCTCATGAATTGCAAATATCAATGAAATAAATAAAGTATGTGGTTTTGGGAAACTCAAGTCAGATCTAACTCGAGTCGTATCTTTCTGGTTCAACATTGATTTATACCTTTCTTTTGTCGATATGACGAAGTCGAAGTCTCGAATTCGAAGCTGTCAATACTCAATCTGGCAATGATAATATTGAGGAGTACAATATCAATATACAACCCCATCAATACTGGATATAATCAGAACTCACTCTAATTCTGTTTTGACGGCATAACAGCACAATCTCAATATATCCAGCAATACAATATCACCAGATACAAATCATAACTCATAATCGATCACAAACTCAATCTGGTATCAAATCTGTATAATCTCAATCAAATTCAATCTGAAAAATGATAACAATTTCATACGGTGTCTGTTCTTCGATCCGATTTCGATTATACAATGTCTAATATCTCAAGAACACCAATTAATAAGCGAATCATAATTCTCCCAACACATGAATTTCGAACCATATCAGAAAGTAATAAAACTTACGTCCTGTTGAAGTTCTTGTCGAGAGGAATACAGTACTGAACTCGGATTGAAAATTTAACGGCTGGATCTTGCGTAAATCCACTTCTAGTACATGAAGGAACTTGAATCTTTCCCGGAGCTTTCGGTTCTTCTTTGTCACAATTCTGAAGGAAATGAAACTTTTGATATATATATCATGCATGTTTAAGCCATGTGGCTTAATCCTCAAGCTGCACGTCCTCGCGCATATGCGCGACATCCTCCGGCGCATATACGCGAGACACTCTGTCTCGGCATTCTTCATTTCCTTAGCTCGCGCATATGCGCGTCCTCTCTTCGCGCATATGCCCGAGGTTCTCTGCTATGCTCGCGCATATGCGCGGCTCGTGTCGCGCATATGCGCGAGGTTCTCTGCCTATCTCGCGCATATGCGCCCTGCTTGGTTGCGCATATGCGCGAGGGGTTCAGTCATCGCACATAACAATGTCTTCTCTCGTCTTCCCCGGTCTGTTCCTTTCCGTCTATAATCACATCAATTCATAATCAATAATCGCAGATTAAGAGAATAAAAATCTCGGGCATTACAAAAAACATCACAAGTGTTTAAAGGTAGAATAAAAAACCTCCGGCATCCTTCCTTGCGTGTCCAAGAGTCCAGTCATGTTAGGTCTTTTCCTATACTCTAGATGCAGTGTAAGGACCGTGTATCGTATTATCGTAAATCTTTTGTGATTATCGATAATTTATGAAATTATCATGTGATTATGTATTTGATGTATATCATGACAATGAAATTGAGAAAATGAATATTAAATATGAATTGACGTTGTAAGAACTCGAGTGGAGAAGCCGGACGCCAATATAGTACAAAAATCAATATTTGTACAGAACGTGTGGCGCCCGGGCGGTAGAAAATGACCGCCCGAGCGCCAGGGTATGTAAATTTTGTGTTCGAGCAGAACGTTCCGCGCCTTAGCGGTAACTTTTGACCGCCCGAGCGCGGCACAAATACAACTCGGGGCAGAATGTCTCGCGCTCGGGCGCGAGAATTCTACCGCCCGAGCGCCGAAGCGGTGGAGATAAGAATACTTCTCTTTCTTTTTTTCTTCTTCACTTTCATTCAGCAACTTCGAGAGGCACAAGAGATTTTGAATTTCTCGTCCGAATCGACTTCGAAACGCTGTCTAAACGCGAAACAAATTATATATTTGGGATCTTCGCATCGAGAGCTTCTGATTGAGGTAAATTTCTTCTGGTTCCAGCAGCTCTAAATATCAAAGTGCTGGAATAGCATGTATTTGAAGTTGAAATTCCTATATGTAGTAGAATAACCGACAATAAACTCATATTCGAAGTCGGAATTGAATTATGATATGATTTGGATTTGATATGAATTTTTGAAGTTTCAAATGATATTTGAAACTCATATTAATGATTTTGGATTATGTTATTGATTGGATTGAGTAAGTTATTGATGTAGATAAAGTATTATACCGATATCTTCAGGCTACATCAACCGGAAACTAAGAATTGAGGTATGTTGCGACCGGATAACATACGACATGTATCTGTATTATATGATATACGTTGGATTGGTTTGATTGATTGGAATCAGAATACATGTCTATATGCCTTATTTGTTGAGTTTATGTGGCATACATGACATTGTGATTGGAATATCGATGTATAAAATAAATGTTTTGTTAACACACATCATTTGATGCATACATCGATACATGACATGCACGTTGAGCTATGATCCTTGGATACCCTGATATGATTTGATTGGATTCTGGGGTTTGTGAACACAATGCTATGTTTGGTATTATATGACCCTTAAAGCATAGACATTTGTGGCCCCGACGATTGATATGAGATTTGGGATTTGATGGCGCTTCGTCGACGCTATCATACGAGTATCCCTTATTGAGGCCAGTGTGCCAGCTCGAGCATTGATTTGATAGCGATTCGTTTGATTCTGACATGTGCTCAGTGGATGGGCATTTGACCTGATACCTCCACGACATACATGCATTGCATACCATATATCATTGTTTAGATACTTGTGGTATATATGATGGTTGTTCCATACGGTGCTTTGCTTACCCCCAAGGGGGGCTGTTGTTGTCTTTGTGTGTGGACAATGGCAGGTACTCCAGGATATCAGGAGACCGGAGAGGGTACTTCTGGAGGGAGTCACAGTTTGAGTTGAGGTTTATATTTTGTTCCCAGTATATATGTATATGTATTTATATACCGGGGCATGTCCCGAGGATATGAGTTGTTTGTATATGATTGATTTTGATTACGTGTGGGCATATTTATGATGTGAGATTAAATATTATTTTTAATATTTAAATTATAGAAGAAATATTTTGGGCTCATTATAAAGAAATTTTAAACCCGTTTTCCGCTGTAATTAGTTAACCCTAATCAAAGTACATTCTAATAACGATTAGGAGCTAAGGGCCTCACATGCAGCCTACATGGGACCGTGACCCAGCCTAGTGGAGTCCTGGAGCAACCTCCCACATGACCGAGCCACAGCACCCATGCGAACTCACAAAACCCTGGCCTCTACCCTTCCACCTTGCATGGCTCCTCCCATGTTCATCCAGCCCTCGTGTTGTCCCCTTAGACGATGCTTTTCCTAGCTCTTTAACATCTTATATTGGCAGTGTACCCGTTGGAAACAATAATTCGTTCATATACGCATAAGAATCATCAAAACTTTGAAAATATTCATCAAAACGTTAATCGATTTGTACTCAAATATTTTTCATTCTAAAATACATAAAACATGTGTAATATGATTTGAATGGTGCATAAAAAAAATTTAGAAGCGTGTCTTTGCGTTAAAAATGCTTGAATATTCGATCGTTAGCGTGGGTTGCGAAGGTGGAGAACGGGCGAGGAAAGACCTTGAATTTTGCTCTCCAAAATCTCGAAAATTTGTGTGTGAAGGTGTGCGGCTGAATGGAATCCTTAGAACCCTAGGTTCCTTATTTATTTATTTTTCTCGAAATTTAGGTGTTAATGGGTTAGGGTTTCGGGCTTTTTTTTAGGAATAATATTAGGTCGACTGATCTTAGGTAAATTAGACCCATTAATACCTATTTAACTGTAAAATAAAAGTTTACAAAATTTGTTTTCACAAATAATAATTTTTTTGGGCATTTAAAAGTCTTTCGTTTGACTAAAACCGACTTCCCGGATAAAATCGATCTCATCTCGTAAAATAATTTGGACTCTAGCATTTTTAAAAAAATTTAATCATAAGCCTCAAAACATTTATCGAAAAATATTTTTATCTCGATCGTCCACAGTCTCCTTTCCCCAGCCTATTATCGAATGTTCGGATAAAATCTTTAATTTTCATGAAATTATGCAATTACACCTTCAATCATATACTATGTATCATTTAAGCATTTAAAATCAATTAATCAATTTAAATAATTTGCATACATGTGGTTTACGTACGCTGATTTTTGAACGTTACACACTGCCACAGAAAAAACAATCAAAAATTTGAGAATCACTGGGATTTTTCTGTTTTTTATTCGGTAGGCTGTGTATCCACATCTTCTTTATCCTTCCTTTTATTTCCTTTATTCTTCGAGGTAGAGGCATAATGATCTCTTTCTGTCTTGTCTTGCTTCAATCTTTCTTCTTCATGAACACAGTACGAGATGAGATCATTTAGACACCAAGTCTCTTTCTGATAGTTATAGCTCACCTTGAACTGGTTAAACTGAGGAGGAAGAGATATCAAAACCAGATGCACCAGCAAGTCCTCGGAGAGGTCAAGTTTCAGTGCTTTCAACCTTGAAGCAAGATGAAACATTTCCATAATGCACTCCCTGATGTTACCCCTGTACCTCATTGAAACAAGGCTTGCCAAAAATGCACCAATTTAAGAATTTTCACTTTTAGTAGACCTCTTTTCGAGGTCTTGAAGGAAAGCCTTAGCCGTAGCAATGTCACTAGACATTGTGCTCCTGAATGTTTCTAAAATGACCCTCTTCATAATAATCATACACATGCGATTCGACATCTCCCACCTTTCAAACTCCCTCTTTTTCATCACATGTACTCTTATCCGTAGTGACGGGATGAGAGTCAACCCTTATCGCAATATCCAAATCCATGACTCCAAGAACTATCAATAAATTCTCGTGCCACGATTTAAAGTTTGAGTCATTTAAAATATGAATATAATTTATTTGGGAATGAATATCTGGAGGATTCAAATTTGAAGCCAGATAACAAAAAATCAAATATACATACTCAACCAAATATCCAAATAAAATAATCAATAAATTCATACAATGTAAACCTCATAAACAGAATATTGAGCACTCCATTAGTGTTTCATCTTTGGACAAAAAATTAACTTGTAAGTGATATCGTGGTGCAAATGTCAAACACTGATAATAACTATCATGTCAAATAACAACCTACCTTTGGGTCGATTTATTATTCACATGAAAACCGAACAACTATCACATGTTTACCACCACAAGTGCATATGTAATTATATTAAATATTAACCTTCCTTTGGGACTGATTAATGTTAACATAAATCACGTATACACAAATATTTTTATATTTCAAAATAAAATTAATTTCCATAAAATATGTCACTTTGGCGACATTTTATATCAATTAACCTATTTTAAAAATACATATAACCTTATCATTATTTGAACAACTGAATATTTAACCTTAAATCGAATAAACTTGAAACAAATTTTTTTCTTTCGAAAATCCGTATGGGTCGACCCGAAAATCAGTACGTTTTTTTCCCGAAAACTAGACAAAATTCGAAGTCTCACACCGAATCCTTAAATTTTCAACCAAAATCTTTTTTCTAAACTAAAACTTTAAAAGATTTGGTTTTCAATCAAAATATTTTTCAGATCTGAAACTATATAAAAAACTGTTTTAAACAAAATTTTCTTTTCCAGATCTGGATCCAAATAATATCCAAAAATTTAAACAAATCTCAATGAAAGCATGAGTATCTCTGATACTACTTGTTGGGAAAAACCCATAAACCACATAATCCATCATGCTAAATCATTAAGAATTTGACTGAAAACTTAAGCAGAAGCGTATCTGAAACTATAATCCTGAATTCTTTAGAACGTATCTTGATTTTTCAGATCTACGCGCTCTTTACTTGAGAGAAACATTTAGTTTTCTCTTCTGAAATATTTTCTTAATGTGGGAGAGAATAGGGAACATGATGCTGCGTGATTTGGGGACCATGACCCATATATAGATAAAGTCTATCATTATTTTCTCATATTTTTGTTTTAGTACATCGTAAAACAGAAATTACACTTATGTCTCTATACATTAAATGCCCACAACCTCACTTTATTTTAGATTTAACTTAATAGATAACCCACAACGCTTAATTATTCACATATAAACCCATATAAAATTTATCTAACACAAGGTGCTGCTCAAAATTTAAGCTTGTGAATACCCCCAAGAGATGTGCAGCATTCTCTTCCGAGCGTGGGTTGCGATATCTTGTCGCAAGCAAGAGGTATATCATAGAACTCGGCCCTATTTAATTTGATCCCTGGCGGCTCGTGCATGGCTCTACGTACAACCATATCATATCATATAACAAAGCAAGAAAGACACAGCGGTGTTGAGTAGTTTCCCGGAAGGATTCATGGTTCATATGCCCCTGATGCAAAGCATATCATATCTCTACCAAATAATTTCTGAAAGAATAATCGCACAATGACATCAAGATCATACATGTACATACGTATATAGATACTATCATGCATTGGGACTAATAATGTATACGTATATATGTACATTAAGGGTTTTATAGCAGAAACTCATTGTTCCAGGGAACACAATGACAGTGACTGGCTGCTTATTCATATTTGCGAACTCATGCGTCCAGCGAGCTTTGGTTCGGTGTCCTGGATGTTTCAAAACCTTACACCCGATAGTAAAGCAGCTATCTTAATTTCCTCCTCTTGTCCAAGCAACCAATGTTCCTCGTTACATCTTTACTTTACATCTTTATTCATCAAAATTTGGTATTGATTTTCTCATGAAGAGCATTTGCTATTACAACCTACAAAATATATAATATAATAAAAAAATTGGACAAAATGTGCTATAAATTTTTCTGACGACGAGTTATACCTAAAAACCTGAATGTTGAATCAAACAGAATGCGTTGAAATCGTAGTTGCGAAGTGCAAACAAGAGAGAAATTTTGAGTGTTGAAAAATTTGACAGATATTGTTGAAATTTTCGAATAAGAGATGGTCCCAAAGGTTAAACAAAAAACAACAAATATAATAAGACTTTAGTGGCTTAATTTAATATTTTTTGGGCCCCAATGACTAAATAACATAATAGAAAATATATACATGTAGACTGGTTCTTTTACATGGCTCCTAAAACAATGACTTTTTCCCGATTATGCCAAGTACGGTATTTTTTTAAGCAAAAATTTGTGTGAAACGGTTTCACGGGTCGTATTTTATGAGACAGATATCTTATTTGGGTCATCCATAAAAAATTATTACTTTTTAGGCTAAGAGTATTACTTTTTATTGTGAATATCGGTAGAATATTGACCCGTCTTACAGATAAAAATTCGTAAGACCGTCTCACAAAAGACCTATTTTTTTTATTAGCCCGGATAGGTGGCTGTTCATCAACCAAGGTGCAGGTATAGATTTATTAATATTGTGGCATCTTGGGTTCCAACCGTCATTTCCCAAGAGTAATCTACACTTTTATATAGTTTTATTTTTATTAATAATCGATAAAAAGTAATTTATATATTATGAATCATATATAATAATTTAAACTGATTCAAATTATCTAGATCCAAATCATCGTAAATCCATGATTTTGATTGCATTTCCATCGTTTAAATGCCTTTAACATATGAAATTCAAATCCATCTTATACTTATTTACATTATAATGTTACTATTTACAATGAATTTTTAATCAACACAAAATTAAATTCATTTGAAATCTACTGTGATTAATATAATTATAATATAAATAAGTATGAAATGAATTTAAATTTCCTTTGTTTAAGTGGAGAGACATCTCGACACTTTGTGGTCCTTGAATTATAACATCATGATAATGACTTTAACTTACAGCACTGAAAATGTGTATAATAATCCTCGACTTTACTAAATAAACGAAGTCAAAAATTATTATCACAATCTTGCTTGTCCAAAATTTTCATTATCAATTTCCTTCATTTAGTAGGGAATGTAAATGAACCAAACCGTTTGTAAGCTATTCGAAGCTCGATTCGATAAAAGCTTGTTTGAGCTCGTTTAATGAGGCTCGTTAAGATAAACGAACCAAGTTCAAGCTCTACAATATTCAGCTCGTTAGCTCGTGAACATGTTCGTTAGTAAATTCATATGTAATATTTTAGATGAAAAATAATAATTTTGATATTTAATTTATTGATTTAACACATTAATTATGAAGTATATAGAAAAATTTATTAAATTTATTTATTATAATAAATTGACAAATTTTAATAAGAATATTAAATTTTTTTCTAAATGTATAATTTATCTTTTAATGAATTTAATGAATATTTAAATGCACAATTCATATTTATTGAGCTCGTTTAGGTTCGATAAAAGCTTGAATAAGCTCGTGAGCATGAATATATTTGTTAAATAAAGTTCGAGCCCTGCTCGATTATAAACAAGCCAAGCTCAAACATTCAAGAGTTTGGCTCGACTCGACTCGATTATATCCCTACATATTAGGAGTCACGTAATTATATATCTGGAATTTACAATAAATAGAAAAAATAGAGGTTAAGTCTTTGGACACTTAGTGATAAATTATCAAGGCTTATATATAGTTAACAAATCAAACGATTATATATCAGTGCAATATTTATGGTCACAAAATATCATGTAAAGTGAAATACAGTGATTATTTAGGTCTCTGAAGTAAATATCGTGTGCTAAAGAGGTTGCTACACCAACATTCAGTGTAGCCTCTTTTCCCATGTAATCAAGTAAGACCCATATAATCGATCATTTACAAGCTAAAGTGAACTCCAATTGGACTAACTTTTTAGGCCGAAGCCGTTTTGTCCAGTTGACTAGCAATCTGGTACATAGACCGTTAAGTTTATGGCTCTAGTCATTCAGTTATTCATTCATTCAATTAGTAATAGACGATCGGTAACCAGTCAAGAATCAATAAATCCGAAAATTCTATATAAAGTATAATATGACCATCAAAATTAGAAATGCAAAATATGTTGCATTGAAGAAATCGGTAGTAAACCTCACGCGCATTAGAAACCTCACCTTGATAATTTATTTTTTCTTCTTGATTTCAATTCCATGCCAAGTTCTTATAAATATAACTTGAGTAATTTTACACTGGTTGAGGCCGTAGTAGATGTTGAAACCTCTTAAAAAGCATTTTTTGTTCAAAATTTGTATAGAGAAGTTTTGCTTAAAACTTGATAAATTCACATTAATTCAAATACATGCCCGTAAATTAAGAAACTTCACCAGATTGCCAAAATTATGTAAGAGATTATTGGAAATGTAAAATATGACTTCTAGTTGGCGCGTGTAATGCTAGCGCCAGTGAGGCGACACATGTAGCTGCTCCGGCTATCACAGACAGTTGGGTTTTTTCAGAAGGATGTATTTTTGGACGATATATAATTTTTATGTTTCATTTTTCGAAAGTTGGAACCGATTAACAGCATATTTTAAAAAATTAGAATGACTATCAAGTTCATTTCAGACGATCAAAAACAGTATCTTCGACATCTATGTGGATGATCATCTTACATATGCGTGAAATAGAAAACATTTTAAAGAATTTTTATTTTAACACCGAAGTGAAAATCGTTCAAGAAGAAAGAAAAAAGTAAATAAAAATATCTACCTAATTTTTTAATTTTTCCAAAAACTCTTCTTGGTGGAATGAGACATTTGTTCGTTAAATCCATTTCCTCAAATTTTTGAGTTGACACCTCAAGATTTTTGGTTATTACAACTACAATGATTGAATTGTTGAAAATATGAAAAATATTTGTGTTGAAAACTATAACGTTGAATGTTGAAAATTAGGTAAAATTAGTTGTTGAATATTGAAAGTTAGTGTGTGATGATGTATGTAATGATGAAATTGTTTTTGGATTGTTTTCCAAAGAAATTCTATAAATAGGTCTCCATTTGTAAATATTTGATACAATTGAGTAGAGAGAAAAATATTATAAAGTGTGTAGTTTGATAAATTTTGAGAGTTTTAGATTTTTATTTTTTACCATAAATTTTTACTTTTTCACAACACGTTATCAGCACGAAGCTCTAAAAGTCCTCCATACTTTTCCAAGCTCAAACAGAAGAAAAATGTAACAAAAGTAATAATATTTATTTTACTGTTATTTATTTATTGTGTATATATTTAATATATAATATAATGTTATTATTAAAATAATAAAAATAAATTTTTCAAAAACTTGTTATAAATCCTGGGGGGATGTTAAGACGACATCCCACACTCCCGGTAAGGGATACGACAAGTATAAAAGCCTATAAGGTTTTTAAACAAAATAACTTATGACACTTCATTATAATAATGTGATATGATATACATAATTATGACTAATATTATATACACCATATTATTAACATAAAATTATACAAATACATACATTTATTTTTTTGTACATCAACGGTCATAAACGGTAACAAAACGGCTAGTTTTTGCCCTATAAATATGATCTCACAATCTCTTTCAATCACTCCAACTTTTTCCTATTCTCTAAAAATTATTCTTCATCAAATTTTCGAAGAAAAAAGAAGATGGCTTTCTCAAGGTTATTTTTAATTATTTTGGTTATCATACTCACGAGTCTTTTATTTATCGGAGAATATCCTCCTCGTGTGTTTTCTTTATTTTTACAAATGCTTGTACTTGTTGTTTATCCATTACTTTGTATTGCAATATTCATTAACTAATAAAATGCATCGTAATTTTTTAGTACCACCATATCAAATTTGACAAAGCTCGAATTTGTTGCGCTTGACATCACGGGAAAAAAATTATATGCCATGAACTCTCGATGTAGAAATGCATCTTGAGTCATTGGGTCTAAGCGAGACCATTAAAGAAAATGGTATATCTTCATCACAAGAAAAAGCAAAAACTATAATATTTTTGCGTCGACATCTCGATGAAGGTTTAAAATATGAATATCTCATCAAAAAGATCCCATGGCTCTGTGGAAATGATTGAAAGAAAGATTTGAACATATAAAAGAAGTTATACTTCCGACCGCCCGTGATGAATGGAATATGTTAAGATTCCAAGATTTTAAGAAAGTCAGTTTTTATAATTCAGCGATGTATCGAATAATCTCGCAGTTAAAATTTTGTGGACATGAGGTTACAGAATCGGAAATGCTTGAAAAAATATTTTCCACGTTTCACGCATCAAATATAACTTTACATCAACAATATAGAGTGCGTGGATTTGCGAGATATTCTGAACTCATCGTCTGTCTTCTTGTGGCGGAAAAGAACAATGAGCTATTAATGAGAAATCATCAGTCCCGACCCACTGGATCAACAGCATTTCCAGAAGTAAATGCTGTGAGTAAAAATGAATTTAAACCTGAAAATCCAGAGACAAGGTTTTGGTCGAGGTCGAGGTCGTGGTCGTGGACGTGGATGTGGAATTGGTCGTGGTCGTAGTCGAGGCCGTGGTTTTGAAAATAATAGAGATATTTATTTTTATAACTCATCTCAAAAGGGCGTCACGAACCATCCACAGAAAAGACATCATGAGAACATGAGTGTTAATGAAAATCACTCGAAAAGATATGGAAGTTCTTGTTTCAGATGCGGCACTCCAGGACATTGGTCTCGTATTTGTCGAGCCCCTGAGCACCTTTGCAAGCTCTATAAAGAATCGATAAAGGGGAAAGAAAAAGAGACCAACTTCACTGAACGAAGTGACTGTTTGAGTGATTCAACTCATTTTGATGCTGCTGATTTTATGAATGATTTCTCTGGAAATGATCAATATGTTGGTGGGATAGAAATGAACAATATTGATGCTACAGATTTTCTCAATGATTTCTCTGAAAATGAACAATATAATGGTAGAATATAAATGTACAATAATTTATTTTTCATGTATTCATATAATAATATTTTATTGTACAATTATGATATGTGTTATATTTACATATGTATTGTCAGTAATTTTATTTCATTGCATATTTTTTTTGAAGTTCAAATATGAAAAATGCTATGAGCAAAGCTGAAGTTTGCAAACCCGATAGTGGTACAACGCACACTATCCTCTGAGATAAAAGATATTTCTTGGAACTAAAACCAACAAAAACAACGGTGAATACAATATCAGGTCCTATAGACTTGATTAAAGGATGTGGTAAAGCACAATTTTGTTACCTAATGGTACAAAATTTTTGATCAATGATGCTTTATATTCACTACAATCGAAAAAAATTTGTTGAGTTTTAATGATATATATTCCCATGGTTATGATACTCAAACAATGAATGAAGGAAATGAGAAGTATATGTGTCTTATCACATATAAATCAGGAAAGAAATATGTGATTGAAAAACTACCAATGCTCCATACTGGATTGCATTATACACATATAAGTCACATTGAATCAAACATGGTAGTTGATAATTCTTCAATATTAACCAATTGGCATGATCGATTAGGGCATCCTGGTTCAACAATGATGCGAAGAATTATAGAAAATACACATGGTCATCCGCTGAAAGACCAGAAGATTTTTCAGAATAATAAGTTTCAATGTAAAGCATGTTCTCTTGGAAAACTTATTATAAGACCATCACCAGCCAAAATCCAAACTGAATCACCAATGTTTCTTGAACGTATTCAGGGTGATATTTGTGGACCAATCCATCCACCATGTGGACCATTCAGATACTTTATGGTATTGATTGATGCCTCCAGCAGATGGTCACATGTATGTTTATTGTCAACTCGAAATGTTGCATTTGCAAGATTACTTGCTCAAATAATAAAATTGAGGAATCAATTTTCCGATTATACAACCAAGAAAATTAGACTTGATAATGCTGGTTAATTTACTTCCCAAACTTTCAATGATTATTGTATGTCTATGGGAATCATTGTTGAGCATCCTGTTGCTCATGTACATACACATAATGGATTGGCTGAATCATTGATTAAACGTCTGCAAATGATTGCCAGACCAGTTATTATGAAAACAAAGCTCCCTATTTCTATATGGGGACATGCAATTTTACATGTTGCTTCATTAATTCGCATAAAACCAAGTGCATATCATAAATACTTCCCATTGCAGCTTGCATTTGGTAAAGAACCAGACATTTCTCATCTGAGAATTTTTGGATGTATGGTGTATGTGCCTATTGCACCACCGCAACGAAAGAAAATGGGACCTCAAAGAAATGTTGGAATTTATATCGGTTATGATAGTCCATCAATCATCCGATATCTTGAACCTCAGACAGGCGAGGTGTTCACAGCACGTTTTGCTGATTGTCATTTTAATGAGGAAATCTTCCCAATGTTAGGGGGAGAACAGAAACATACCGAAAAAGAAATTACATGGTATGTATCATCATTGTTACATCTGGATCCAAGAACAAAACAATGTGAAAAAGATGTACAGCAAATTGTGCACTTGCAAAGAACAACAAATCAAATACCAGATGCATTTGCAGACACAAAAGGGGTAACTAAATCATATATACATGCTGCAAATGCCCCTGCTCGAGGTCGAGGTCGTGGTCGTGGACGTGGACGTGGAATTGGTCGTGATCGTGGTCGAGGCCGTGGTTTTGAAAATAATAGAGATACTTATTTTTTTAACTCATCTCAAAAGGGCGTCCCGAACCATCCACAGAAAAGACATCATGAGAACATGAGTGTTAATGAAAATCACTCGAAAAGATTTGAAAGTTCTTGTTTCAGATGCGGCACTCCAGGACATTGGTCTCGTATTTGTCGAGCCCCTGAGCACCTTTGCAAGTTCTATAAAGAATCGATAAAGGGGAAAGAAAAAGAGACCAATTTCACTGAACGAAGTGACTGTTTGAGTGATTCAACTCATTTTGATGCTGCTGATTTTATGAATGATTTCTCTGGAAATGATCAATATGTTGGTGGGATAGAAATGAACAATATTGATGCTACAGATTTTCTCAATGATTTCTCTGAAAATGAACAATATAATGGTAGAATATAAATGTACAATAATTTATTTTTCATGTATTCATATAATAATATTTTATTGTACAATTATGATATGTGTTATATTTACATATGTATTGTCAGTAATTTTATTTCATTGCATATTTTTTTTGAAGTTCAAATATGAAAAATGCTATGAGCAAAGCTGAAGTTTGCAAACCCGATAGTGGTACAACGCACACTATCCTCTGAGATAAAAGATATTTCTTGGAACTAAAACCAACAAAAACAACGGTGAATACAATATCAGGTCCTATAGACTTGATTAAAGGATGTGGTAAAGCACAATTTTTGTTACCTAATGGTACAAAATTTTTGATCAATGATGCTTTATATTCACTACAATCGAAAAAAAATTTGTTGAGTTTTAATGATATATATTCCCATGGTTATGATACTCAAACAATGAATGAAGGAAATGAGAAGTATATGTGTCTTATCACATATAAATCAGGAAAGAAATATGTGATTGAAAAACTACCAATGCTCCATACTGGATTGCATTATACACATATAAGTCACATTGAATCAAACATGGTAGTTGATAATTCTTCAATATTAACCAATTGGCATGATCGATTAGGGCATCCTGGTTCAACAATGATGCGAAGAATTATAGAAAATACACATGGTCATCCGCTGAAAGACCAGAAGATCTTTAAGAATAATAAGTTTCAATGTAAAGCATGTTCTCTTGGAAAACTTATTATAAGACCATCACTAGCCAAAATCCAAACTGAATCACCAATGTTTCTTGAACGTATTCAGGGTGATATTTGTGGACCAATCCATCCACCATGTGGACCATTCAGATACTTTATGGTATTGATTGATGCCTCCAGCAGATGGTCACATGTATGTTTATTGTTAACTCGAAATGTTGCATTTGCAAGATTACTTGCTCAAATAATAAAATTGAGGAATCAATTTTTCGATTATACAACCAAGAAAATTAGACTTGATAATGCTGGTTAATTTACTTCCCAAACTTTCAATGATTATTGTATGTCTATGGGAATCATTGTTGAGCATCCTATTGCTCATGTACATACACAGAATGGATTGGCTGAATCATTGATTAAACGTCTGCAAATGATTGCCAGACCAAATATTATGAAAACAAAGCTCCCTATTTCTATATGGGGACATGCAATTTTACATGTTGCTTCATTAATTCGCATCAAACCAAGTGCATATCATAAATACTTCCCATTGCAGCTTGCATTTGGTAAAGAACCAGAAATTTCTCATCTGAGAATTTTTGGATGTATGGTGTATGTGCCTATTGCACCACCGCAACGAAAGAAAATGGGACCTCAAAGAAATGTTGGAATTTATATCGGTTATGATAGTCCATCAATCATCCGATATCTTGAACCTCAGACAGGCGACGTGTTTACAGCACGTTTTGCTGATTGTCATTTTAATGAGGAAATCTTCCCAATGTTAGGGGGAGAACAGAAACATACCGAAAAAGAAATTACATGGTATGTATCATCATTGTTATATCTGGATCCAAGAACAAAACAATGTGAAAAAGATGTACAGCAAATTGTGCACTTGCAAAGAATAACAAATCAAATACCAGATGCATTTACAGACACAAAAGGGGTAACTAAATCATATATACATGCTGCAAATGCCCCTGCTCGAATTGAAATTCCGAAGAAATAAATTGAAGATACTCATGATGTCATTAAACGCCTGAAGCGTGGAAGGCCTGTCGGTTTCAAGGATAAAAATCCTCGAAAAAGAAAGTTCATAGAGAAGTACGATATCCTCGAAAAAGAAAGTTCATAGAGAAATACGATGATCACAAAATAAAGAATGATGTTCATGAAGAAACACATGATGATCACAAAATAGAGAATGGTGTTCCTGAAGAAACACATGATGATGAAAATGTTCTGTCAGAACCACAAACTGACGAGAATCATGAAATCTCTATCAATTATATTAATACTGGAAAAATATGGAACCGAAAAGATATATAAAAAATTGATTATATATTTTCTTATAATGTGGCAATCGACATCATAAATAATAAAGATCATGAACCAAAATATTTTGGTGAATGTAAAAATCGGCAGGATTGGATAAAATAGAAAGAAGCCATCCAGGTTGAATTGGATTCGCTAAATAAACGTAATGTTTTTGGACCTATAGTCCTTACACTTGAAGGTGTAAAACCTGTTGGATACAAATGGGTTTTTATTCGAAAGCGAAATGAGAAAAATGAAATAATAAGATATAAAGCTCGACTTGTTGCGCAAGGTTTTTCTCAAAGGCCTGGAATTGATTATGAAGAAACGTATTCTCCCGTGATGGATGCAATTACGTTTCAGTATTTGATTAGCTTGGCGGTATCTGAAAATTTAGAAATGCGTCTTATTGATGTTGTTACAGCTTACTTATATGGATCACTTGATAGTAATATATATATGAAAATCCCTGAAGGATTTAAGATGCGTGAAGCACAAAGTTCAAAACCCAGAGAATGTTATTCTGTGAAATTACAAAGATCATTATATGGGTTAAAGCAATCCGGTCGAATGTGGTATAATCGACTAAGTGATCACTTGATGGAAAAGGCATATGTAAATAATTCAATATGCCCTTGTGTTTTCATTAAGAAAACAACATCTGGATGCGTAATTATTGCTGTATATGTTGATGATTTAAACATCATTGGAACGAATAAGGAAATTCAAGAAGTTGTGTCATACTTGAAGGAAGAATTTGAAATGAAGGATCTTGGAAAAACCAAGTATTGTCTGGGTTTACAAATTGAACAAAAAGAATGTGGAATATTTGTTCACCAGACAAATTATACAGAAAAGATCCTTAAACGTTTTAATATGGATAAATCAAATCCTTTAAGTACTCCAATGGTTGTTAGATCATTAAACATAGAAAAGGATCCATTCCGTCCATGTGAAGATGATGAAGATATTCTTGGTCCAGAAGTACCATATCTAAGTGCTATCGGTGCTCTTATGTATCTTACAAATTGTACAAGGCCTGATATATCTTTTGCCGTAAATTTGTTGGCAAGATTTAGCACATATCCAACAAAGAGACGCTTGAAACGAAATTAAACATATATTCCGTTATCTACGAAGAACGACAGACTTGGGACTTTTGTATTCAAAAGATGCTAATCCAAGTATAATTGGTTATGCCGATGCTGGATACTTATCTGATCCACACAAGGCACGTTCCCAAGCTGGATATGTATTTGCTCGTGGAGGCACTGTAATTTCTTGGCGTTCACAGAAACAAACGCTTGTAACAACTTCATCAAATCATGCCGAGATTATTGCACTACATGAAGCAAGCCGTGAATGTGTGTGGTTAAAATCAATGAGCCAACATATCCAAATCTCATGTGGATTATCATTCGACGAGAAGCCTGTGATACTATATGAAGATAATGTTGCATGTGTAGCTCAAATGAAAGAAGGATACATAAAAAGCGATAGAACTAAACATATTCCTTCTAAGTTCTTCGCATTCACCAAGGAGCTTGAGAAGAATAAATGTATTGATGTTCGTCACATTCAATCAAGTGAAAACTCATCAGATCTCTTCACAAAGGCACTTCCTACGACAATATTCAGAAAGCACATATATAATATTGGGATGCGCAATCTACGAAATTTGTGAAGAATTGTTCATGTCAACATGAGGGGGAGTTTACGTGACTGCACTCTTTTTCCCTTACTATGGTTTTTATCCCAATGGGTTTTTCCTAGTAAGGTTTTTAACGAGGCAGTACAAAATCACGTAATGAAGACATCATCGTATCATGATCATCATCACAAGGGGGGGTGTTGAAAATATGAAAAATATTTGTGTGGAAAATTATAATGTTGAATGTTGAAAATTAGGTGTTGAATATTGAAAATTAGTGTGTGATGATGTATGTAATAATGAAATTGTTTTTGGATTGTTTTCCAAAGAAATCCTATAAATAGGTCTCCATTTGTAAAGATTTGATACAATTGAGTAGAGAGAAAAATATTATAAAATGTGTAGTTTAGTAAATTTTTAGAGAGTTGAGATTTTTACTTTTATCATAAATTTTTACTTTTTCATGACATGAATTGATATATATGTTTGTTAAATAAACACAATACATTACACATTTCATCCACTTCCTCTGACTCCCCTTCACTTCTCATCTCTACTTCCCCACTATCAGTTAACCAATTACTAAATCAACTAATTGAATCAATTAATTAATCGATTATGACCAAATGTAATAATTTTAATATTATATCTAATTGATTTTATCAAATATCATAAACAATTAATCAATTCAAACTACAAAAAGATATTACATATTTACAATATATATATGCAATACGTTATGTAGAACCGAGCGCTTGCCGCTTTATCAAAAGCTATAGTTGGTGGTAATGGTGCAACTCAAATATTTTAAACCGCACAGCAGCTCAAGTACTAAGGTTCGATCGCTCTACCAAGCAGGAACAATTATTGCACCCAACAATCTCCCTTCCAATAATTGCACTCCTTGCAATCAATGAGAATCGAACCCGTGACCTTGGCTCTGATATCAATTGTAGGACCGAGCGCTTGCCGCTTTACCAAATGCTATAGCTGGTGGTAATGGTGCAACTCAAATCTTTTAAACCGCGCAGCAGCTCAAGCACAACGGTTCGATCGCTCTATCAAACATGGACAATTATTACACCCAATACGTTATATCGATACATGTACCAAACGTGGGTCCTAATTAAATTTAGACATGATATCACTCTTTTGTCTAGTTTTACTATTACGAGTAAAATCTAAAATTTCACATGTCTGTTTTCATAAAGAAAAAAAATCTAAGTATTACATGGATGATTTATAATCTATTTGATATTAATGTTTGAAGTTTTGAGACGGCCGTCTTTTAAATTTAATATTCAATTATAACGAACTCTATCATAATTAAAAAATATATATTAAAAACTAGGACTCCGTTTGGACAAGTGCTTATAAAACATTTTTAGAAAACGTTTTGCAAAAATCTTTTTAAAACACTAACTTTAATTTTTGTAACTCATAAAATATAAAAATATTTTTAAAACATTTTGTCCAAACAAAATGGGTATGGCTGACAATGTGTTGCAAATGGTAATTGGGTCGGATCTTCTATGATCCGGACCGAATCCTAAATTGAAAACCGAAAGCCTGCAACTGCCATTCAGGATATGCTGACTGACTGTTTGTCTTATAGGCTTATAGCCATACACATCTCGACTTTCTATCAACAGAGAATCATCTCCCACAAACTCTCTTCTCTCAGTGATCCTTGCTTGCTCTTTAATCAGTCGAATTTGATGCTAAATTTTATGTTAGTTCAAGATTTTCTTTTCATTTTTGTTTGAGTTCAATTGATTTCGGTGAAGAATTATTGGCTGGTTCTTTCTTATACCTCCATGGTCGGCGTTTCTTGTTACAACCCATCGAGGATTAATGCCCATTTCCGTGAAAATCCAAGATTTTTGTATCCCAAAGTGGAATTCTCAGATGTTAATTTCCGGTTCATCACAGATCTTTCTAGACCGGATGCTTACCCAAGTTTAGCTTCAACTTCTAATTCCAAGGTTTTAAATTTTCATCATCATCATTTTTTTTTACTAACTTAGCAGCATGTATCCTTTAAATGTCATCTTCGGTATATTTTGTTTTATTAGACTTGTATCATGTTAAATTATTTGCTTTTTTTATTCAATAATTATATTCTTCTTAAGTTAAAATATGGCATTCTTTCAGCAAATTATTGTTGTATCAAATCGCCTTTGTTAGACTGATTCATCGGTACTCGGTTTTTTATCATTCCATTCTGGACTATAGGAATCATTGGAATGAAAGATTTATAATTTTGTTCAAGGATAATGTGTTTGTTTAACGTTCAATCAAATACTTTGTTTTCGCAAGTTCTGAAATCACTTGAAGCTTACATATTTTCATATTTCCTTGTGTTATTCATGCAACTTTTGAATTAGCTGATTCAAGGGGGGGCACAGAAATTTGGGTGTGGAGGGTTGTCAAGGCAGGAAAAGAGGGGCGAACTTGGGCATTTAAACAAAACAAGAAAATTACTCAAATATTTTTCAAGTTTTCTGTTGGATCCACCCCTGACTGAATTTGTCAGTTACTGGGATACTAGTTCCACTTTGGGTTGAATAAAATTATCGTGGAAGTTAGATTCCTATCAATTCATTTTATATACTGTTCCTAGTCGACTATCTTGCTATTGTTGTACTCTCAATAACATATTCATGAACTTAAACAAGATGTAGCTTCTTTCAAGACCATTATTTTTCTTAGCCGTATGATGCATGATATTGCACTTTCGTTTATTTAAACCAACCCTCTTCTGATGTTGCTTGCTGATTTTTGTCCTTAACTTGTATGTTTCTCCATCCAAAATGACAAATTTTAGAACATGTGCGTATTAGGAACAAGAAGCCAGTTGCTAATTGCAAATCATGTCTTTGTTATTATAGGAATATGCTGGTCGTGTATATTCTTTATCAAATGATAGAACTGGTTCTACGAATGAGAAGGTGCCGACGCCCCTACTCGATATGATTGAGAATCCCATGCAACTAAAATCTCTAACTTTAAAGGTTTGACAAACATATAAATATTATTGTCTTTTACTTCTTTTAAGGCTTAGATTTAGAAGGTCAAGTTGTTTATATAATGAAAGATGCCACTCGCAGGAATTGAAACAATTAGCTGGTGAACTTCGATCAGAAATATCTTCCATGATGTCAAAAACTCAAAAACCTTTTAAAGCTAGTCTATCAGTCGCAGAACTAACAGTTGCTATTCATCATGTTTTTCATGCTCCTATAGACAAGATACTATGGGACATGGAGGACCAAGTAAGAATCTTTTTCTTTTTTCTGACCCGCGTGCAAATGTTTAATAATTGATTTTGCGCTTATTATTTTCCGTTAAAGATTGACGCCTATGTATCAGTATATATAAACATGTATACAAATAAAGATATGTGTGTATATATATTTACCAGATTGGTTCGTCTAACGTCTCATGCTCCCGACTTAAACAGACATATGCTCATAAGCTTCTCACAGGGTGGAGACCCCTCCGATCCAAAGTTAGCCAGGAAAATGGTTTTTATAATCATGCTTGTCAAAGTCAGTTCGACCCTTTTGGAGTTGGCCATGGATGCAACAGTATCTCTTCTGGACTTGGTAGTGTCTCTCGCCTTCCATTGACCTTGTCCCTTGAAAGGATTTCTATTTTCATGGTTCTTATTGTTGGATATCTTGAAATCTCATTCACCATCACTCACTAGAGTGCTATTAATACCATGAATTGAGCATTTACGCATTGATTCTATTTTTCTCAAGGAATGGCAGTGGCACGAGATATTAAAGGAAAAAGAGAACGTATAGTTACCGTGATAAACAACGAAACAACCATGGCCGGTCAGGTTTATGAGGCCATGAGGAATGCAGGTTACTTGGATTCAAATATGATTGTAATATTAGTTGACAGTTATCATTCTTTACACCCAAAACTTGAGTGCGCCTCGAAAACTTCAATAAGTCCTTTGTCTAGTCTTATGAGTAAGCTGCAGTCAAGTAAATTTTTCAGGAGATGGAGAGAATTTGCTAAGGTATACATTCTTTTTCCCTGATATCAGAACTTACTGAGTGCGTTTTCTTCTCTTTGTGGTTAATAATTGTCCTTTTCACGTCACTTCAATATTTGAGACTTGTTGATGGAGCATAAAACCCAATCTCAAAACGTTTGTTGCAACAAATAGTATCTTGCATTGCTGGAGCCAGCAGGCTCTGGCTGGGGGGTGTATGCCTCCCTCCATATTAAATTTTTCTTTAATTTTATATATTTTTATGCATTAGACATACACCAAAATGTGACTTCCCCAACCTATCCCCAATACTTTTTTCAAGTTTAGTTTCGACCTTAATTTTTTGCTCTATCCTGGGGTTCATCTCTTGGAACTTACAATCTCGAGTATTTTATGATTTTTTCAGGCTCTAACAAAAAAATTAGGTGGTGGAATGCACGAGTGGGCTGCCAAAATTGACGAATATGTACGTGGTATGATGGGTCCTCCTGGATCAACTCTATTTGAGGAGCTCGGTTTGTACTATATCGGCCCAATTGATGGCCACAATGTTGAAGATCTTGTATGTGTGTTGCATGAAGTGGCATCTTTGGACACGCTGGGTCCTGTTCTGATTCATGTCATAACGAAGGAAGATTGCGAAATAAAAGATAACCAGGATAGTAAAATCTTGGAGCAACGTCATGAAGGTTTGATGCTTTCTTGGTTGTTTCTTCTAGTGGTTTGGTTCTGTCATCACTCTGATGCTTGAAAATGGGTTCCCAAGAAATGGTTTATTTCAAAATTTCACCATCATTTTATTCAATCTGAAGTAAGTGTGCAAAAATATGGAATTGTTTCTGTGAAGGGTGTAAAAAAGTGTGATATATTCTCTGAAGTGAAGTATCGAGATAATTTTAAAACTATGCTCATATTAATGTTCTTATTGGCTTGTGGATAACATTGTGAAGAACTTCTTTTCTGAGAAACAATTTAGAATGTTGGCAAGCAGGTTCCTTCAATCATGAAGAATTGGTACCAAGGAATTCTCGGTCATGGACGTATAGCGATCACTTTGTAGAGGCCTTGATTGCAGAGGCAGATAAAAATGAAGATATAGTGGTTATTCATGCTGGGATGGGAATGGAAACAGCTTTTCAATCATTGAAAAGTAAACTTTCAGACAGGTTTTTCGATGTTGGCATGGCTGAGCAGCATGCAGTTACATTTGCGGCTGGTCTGTCATGTGGTGGATTGAAACCTTTTTGCATAATCCCATCAGCCTTCCTTCAGCGAGCATATGATCAGGTTCTCACCTAATGCTATTGTACTTTCAATGATTTTAAAAGTTAATGAATTTCCTCGAACCCAGCTGTTTTTATGTATTTGGAATCTAGGTTATTGAAAAATACATTGTCGCGGAAACCGGTCCGCCCTTTTCAGATTTCTTGCTAAAAGTCGTGGATATACTTTATTTCTTCAGTGTTCATAAAAAATAAGAGTGCAAAATATTTCTAGTCCTAATTCATTAAATTTTCAGAATTCCATTTATATTTTGTGAACTTTCTAAAACTTCCTAATCTGTAGTAATTACTCAAAAGTGAAACTTTGATTCACAAGTTCTAGTCGTAGTGTCACCTTGTTTATCCTTTGCCTTTCTTTATGTGTCTTAAATTGAGACATAAAAAGATATGCATATGAAGGATATGATAGTATGTCCTAAGAATGCATTTTTACCCTCTTTCCATCTTGTTTAGGTGGTTCATGACATAGATCGGCAAAATATTCCAGTGCGTTTCGTAATCACGAGTGCAGGACTAGTGGGGTCCGAGGGTGCAACACATTCTGGGGCATTTGACATAACATTTATGTCGTGTTTACCAAACATGGTCGTGATGGCACCTTCTGATGAGATTGAGCTTTCTCGTATGGTTACAGCTTCTGTCCATATTAATGATAGGCCAGTTTGTTTTCGATATCCTAGAGGTGCCATTGCTCAGATGAAGCCCAATTCATATATTGCTGATCCTATTGAGGTAATAACCTTTTGCTGCTGACTTCCTATAATTTAAAGACGGAATTTCACTTTTTAGTCGTATGAATATGGACATGTGATATTCATGTAACAATTATCAGTTTTATTTCTACACTTATTTTTCAACAATCAATTTTGATCATTTTTACATAAATGTTCTTGTTATTCCTCCATAAAATTTCAAGTTGTGATAAGATATCTCAGTTTTATCATCGGATACTAATTATACGATAAAATCAAAACTTTGCGGAAAATACAAAAACTTTAATATTTTTTTTCTATGTTCGTGTTCTAAAGAACATTTTAACATGAATGGTCAATTTCTCTAGTCAATATTAATCCTTTATCCAAATGTTCTAAATTTAAAAGTTTTTGGCGTAAGATTTGCTATTTATTTAATTGATTGTTAGAGAATAGAATAAAAAATCTAACCTCAGTTGTATGACAACGTAAAAAAATTTCCTAAGGTAATTCACATCTATGCAGTGGCCTCCTGGTTTTGATATTGTTGGAAATTACCGATCCTAACAGATTCTATACTCTTACCTCCTAGGATCCTACTTTGTCTTTAAATCAGATCGAGTCTGGATTATTGTATGTGCTGTTAATAAGTCCTCGAAATCTAATCGCCCTTTGCTCATTGTTAACAATTAGCAGATTGGCAAAGGGAGAATACTTGTTGAGGGTAAACATATAGCTCTTCTAGGTTATGGTTCAATGGTGCAAAATTGCCTTAGAGCTCATTCCCTTCTTGCAAAACTTGACATTGACGTTACCGTTGCTGATGCAAGATTCTGCAAGCCACTTGATATAAATCTTGTGAGGATGCTATGCAAGAACCACAACTTCCTTATTACAGTTGAGGAAGGTTCTATAGGGGGATTCAGCGCACACGTTGCTCAATTCATCGCGCTTGATGGGCTTCTTGATGTCGGAATAAAGGTTAACTTTTTACATTTCAAATATTATTTATACCTGATGCTATATTTTCTACTCTATTGGCATGGCCTTGGTTCTAAGATCGACTAGATTTTCTTCCATCGTAAAAGGCTGTCATAAATAAGAACCTCTCACTCTATCTTATTCTTATAATATAGAATTCCTAGTTCCATGTGCTAGAGATCACTTCAAGTCTCTGCTTTTTGTGACGGTTAATGTTGGAATTGGTTTCCACATAGACTTGTACATCAAGTTTGACCAAAAATTTAAGATGACTTCAGAAACTTTTAATTAATGTAATTTATGTCGCTAGTAGATTATTATAATTTCCTGAAATTAATGTCTGGAGAATTATATTTAAAATTAGTTAAAATGAAAGCACTTGTTGGTAGTCTTCGGAAGCCCACAGCAGCTTGCTTGAAGATCGCATGAGCACGATGGTAAGCAGTCGGTGCGGCCAGCTGTTGGTGATGGTTGGTGGCAGGCTGGTGGTGGTACATGGTTAATTATAGTATAATTCATTTAATTTGCACCATGTATTAGTGGATATGAATGGCGTATATGGAAAATGAAATTTATTCGTTAGCAGACACTCATTCATCGAAAAGCACGGACACCCCATGCTTATATTGTAGATTGGTTATTGTGAGCTCAAGTTTATTCCAATGAGGGACGTTTTCTAAAACCTGAGGCAACTCGGCTTCCTCTCCAGCTTATCTGAAGCTATGAATAATATTACTAGGATTACTCGTAAGAGGGGAGGTGTTTATGTAGTAGACATATCGCTTAGTAACCTACATAGTAGGGGTTGTCTATGTATCTGTTGGCGAATGAGTGTCTCTACTCTCCATACCTCATCCCTCAATATCTACACTGAACAGGCCGCACTTTTGCATGATTTTATGATTAAATATTTACACCAACATCACGAACAATCACCTACCTGTGGCAACCCTTGTCGGAGCTCTGATGAGCTTCTAACAAGCTTCAGTGAGATCTGGCAACTCTCCGGGTGGTATCTGATGTGCTTCAGCAAGTTCCAATAGACTTGTGGCAAGTATTTTCAATTATTTTAACCTTTTTTAGTGTCGGGCATTAATTTCTCATCACCACGTATTGGTTTCGAAATGGAATATACTATCATAGTCTACTTGGCAACCGGACGTCTTCAATCCTCTCAAGCTTCATCCAGCGAACGAAAAGGCTACTCGCCAGACTTGAACACATAGATTATGTTTATCTATAGAATTTTCATGGTCGACTTAAGGAACCCTCTTAAAGTTTCAATCAAATTTAAGTACACAAACATATTCGACAACCAATTCGAACCACTGTTTCCAGGTAATGCATGACAAATACGCAGTTAAATGTGGAGTGATGGTAATGATCCGTAGCTTGCTACATGCCATTGCATATTTGATGACAAATCTCCGTTCTTATTTGTTCGTGTACCTATGTGCCTTACTTTTATTCGTTTCTTTCAGTGGCGACCCATGACGCTGCCGGACAACTATATTGAGGGTGCATCACCAAACGACCAGCTTGCACTCGCTGGTCTTTCGGGCAATCATATTGCTGCAACCGCATTGAATCTTCTCGGTCGAAATCGAGATGCTCTGCTCTTAATGTGTTAGTTGATATAGAGCTATATAGGAACATGAATAGGTGTCACATGAGTAGGGACGGCGTGGTCGCGTTGAACGATCCACATGTGCGTAAGTATTGTAACACTATTGTAACTCAATTTCAAACTAAGATCCAAGTGTTGAGAATTGACAATGCAAGAGAGTATTTTGAAACTAGTCTAGGAGATTATTTGGTGGCCAAGGGATCATATATCAAAGTTCTTCTGTCATAATAAAATGGAGTGTCTGAAATAAAAAACAAGCAAAATCTAGAGGTTGCTAGGTCTCTCATGTTCACAACACACGTGCCCAAATTTTTCTGGGGAGAGGTTGTCTTTACAACTGCTTACTTGATGAATTGGATGTCATCCTATATGTTGAAGTTTCAAACACCATATGACATGTTTCTTAAGTCATTTACATTGACTCGTGTCTAATCCAGCCTTCATCTCAAGACTTTTGGATGTTCCGTGTTTGTCCACATTCATGCTCAACATCGAACCAAACTCGATCCTAAAGCTCTCAAATGTGTATTCTTTGGTATCCCTTGAACCAAAAAAAGTATAATGATATTCCTCAGTCACTCGAAAATTCTCAACTGCATGAATGTCTCATTGTTTGAAAACCAGACCTTTTATTCAAATTCTTGCGGTGAAGGGGAGAATCTTACTCAAGACTATCTATCAGCTTTGGGATATAAATGGTTTGAAAACTTCCTATGTTCATGATACTTTTGTGTTTGAGTCAACCCAAACACAAGCCGAAATCCGAGCTCTAAATATGATGAACAGTCTAAAACCCATACTGTTTAGCCTAAAAATGACATCCAAATTAAACCTTCACTTTCTGTTCTAACACCACTTGTGGAGACCAGTGCGCTACGTGTCTATACTAGGAAGAACAAGAAGGGAAATAATGCAGTAAACCGATCACTGTCATGAGTACAATTCGATTCTGGAACCTCAAAAGTCGAAGAAATAATTGATGATCGACCAATTGCCTTAAGGAAAGGCACTTGGTCATGTACCAAACATGTTATTTTTGCAATTTTATCTCCTATGAGAAATTGTCACTCATCAATGCTTTTGTTAGTAATTTGAACATAATTCAAGTCTCCAATTCAATCGATGAAGCCCTTAGCATGCCAGAATGGAAGAAGGCTATTTTGGAAGAAATTCAAGCACTAGAAAAGAACTAGACTTGGATGATATGTGATCTACCAGAAGGAAAAAGGTCAGCGGGTTGCAAGTGGATTTTCACTATCAAACATAACTCAGAACGAGAGTATCAAGAAATTTAAAGTTCGTTTGGTGTCTAAGGGATTTACACAATCTTATGTAATTGATTACTGGAGACTTTTGCATATGTGGCTAAAATTAATAAAGTTCCGGAATTAATCTCATTGGATTCAAATCTCGATTGGTCTTTCTATCAACTTGATGTAAAAAATGCATTTTTTAATAGTGATATTGAAAGAAGAAGTGTATATGGAAATCACTCCTGGATTTGACACTTTGCCAATACCAACAAGGTATGGCAACTTAAAAAATCATTATATGATCTAAAATAGGGCTTTTTTTAAAAAATATTATAAATTAATAAAATCATTATAAAAATATTGCAAATTGAAAACGTTTATAAAAGTACTATAATCCGTTATTCGCTGCACCGGATTCAGATTTTTTTTTAAAAAAAATTTTAAAAAATAAAATAAGCAAGTCACGGATTCTGAATCCGTGACAGTGGGTCTATAAATTGCACCGAGTCTCACCTAGTCTTGAGCATACTTCCTTCGCAAATATTCGGCATTTTCCTTACTTCCTTCGCAAATATTCGGCATTCTTCCTTTCTTCCTTCGCAAATATTCGGAATTCTTCAACCGCGGTTTTTCTTGTTAGCTATAATTCTTACACTCTGTGACTCTCCTTCCCTTACAAATTGTGCCGAGCGTCTGAGTATCATAATTCATAATTTGATTTGAGAGAATTCTGTCGAATATCAAAATTCGAGAGAATTACGCCGAGTATAATAATTCAGAATTTGATTTTGGAGAATTGTGCTGAGTATCAGAATTTGAGAGAATTGCGCCGAGTCTTAGTCGAATCCATGTTTTTTCTTTCTATATTGAATTTTTTTTTGTATAATATTTCTGATAATTTTTGTAACTTATCGCAGATATTAAACATCGTTCGCTGATTCAATTACAAATTCCGTATAAAACATTTGAAAAGATAATTTCACTAATTTTTTATATTTTAATTGTATTAATGTAATTATAATTTTGTTCAGTTGCATTATACTATTAAGTATAATTTATTTTAAATTTTAAAATATGAATATTAATCATATTATAAAATTACTAATAAGAATACTAATAAGAAAGTAATAATAAATATAAATTGTTGATATTTGAAAAAAAAATTCGAAGTTCATATTTTAAATGTAATTGTATTATTTAAATATGAGAATTAGTTAATATTATGTGTTTTTTCACTGTTTAGTATATTTATTATAATAATTTAATAAAATAAAGCAAGGAAAAAGTAATTGTAAAATTAATTTATCACGCTTACTAAATTGGCGTGATTTTTATTTTTAAATCATTTTATTTGTTTTTTAAAATTTTTAAAAATAAATAAGTCATGCCTACTTACTTATTTTTTTTAGTAAAAATTTTTCAATTCATGTCACGCCAATGAAGTAGGCGTGACATGAATTGGAATAATTTTTTTTAATTAAAATTTAAAATCATGTAGCGCCTATTTAGGTGTGACATGGATTGAAATAATTTTTTTATTAAAATTTAAAGTCTAGGCGTGACATGAATTGATAATTTTTTTTGAAAAAAAATTATTTAAATATAAGTCACGACTTATGGGCGTGACATGATACTATGAGGGCCTCACTTTACGTAGTCGGCTAAATTTTTTTCAATTTAACATTATGATTGTATACATTATGTCATAGTTTCCAGTGCAGACATGAATACTGTGAGGGCTTTACTTTATAAGTGGCTATGTCATTATTGAATATAGGTAGGGTTGGATATAGTATCCCCGCGATCAGTCCCATTAAAATCCCTCGGTCTACTACATATTTACAACTGGTGAATTATGTGCATCGCAAGTTGGAGATCGACCAATCAAAATTCTGCATCAAATTGTGAACGAAATATTGTTATAGCTCGTTGTCTCGTTACATTGTAGAGCATGTCTATAACACAGATGATGATAGTCTACAATTTATGTTTGAGTTGCCGACACTGGATTGCATGTACTTGTATGTTGATTCATCGCCAGTGTTACAGAACGTAAGTGATTACGATTTTGATGCAGTCATGCCGGTAATAACTCAAGGTTTGGGAACAGTATGTGTAAGGCTCGAGATTATATCATTTTAATCCGAGATTATTTAATTTACGAATTTTGGAATGATGAATTAAATTCCACGATTTTTGTAATTAATAAGGATTGAAATGGAATTAAAAAGAGTTTTGAGGACCAAATTGCAAACAGTGAAGAATTCAGGGTCTAAAGTGCAATATTGGCTTGAGTGGGACACTTGGCATACCATGCTTGCTTGAGATATATATTCTCATCTCCCTCGGCATCTACAGGAAGAAAGAGTCGAGACTTTCCAGAAAATCTCTCAAGCTGCATTTGATACTAGAATTGTGATTTTGCACGTACCGTTGATCCGATTTTTAATCCGAGCACAGTTCTGTGATCCTCTCGTTAACGGCTACAACAGGACGTAAGTTTTATTGATTTCTGACATGATTTGAAATTAGGAGATTAAAAGAATTAGATATGATTCATATAAGGTGTTCTTGCGATATCAGTAATCGTATATTTGAAGTCAGATCGAAGAACAGACCGTTTATGCAACTGTTATGATTTTTCAGATATTGGATTGAAATTATTCAAATTTCTACGATCATGGATTATTTCGACTATTGGTTATGATTTGTAATTGATATCTGTTGATATTGTACTGACAGGGATATCGGGATTGTGCCGTTATGCCGTTGATTTGAATTAGATTCAAATTGATCAGATTCAGTATTGAATTGGGAATGGAATGTTGATATTATTATTCTCGATATGTCATTTCAGATTGACAGAGACAGTCTTGAATTCAGAACTTCCAATTCTTTAGACCGAGATTACGAAAGAAAGGTATAAGTCAATGTGATATTGGGAGAATGACTCGAGTAGGATATACTTGAGTTTCCCTAAATCACATACTTATTGTTATTATATGCATTGATTTAATTTGATATGCTTATTCTATTGATTTATAGAAAGCACATATTATATGAGTATTAGACGAGTGATCTTGTGACAGAAGTGCCTGATAGTGGTGGAATCGCCACGGACACATTGCACGATGTCACAGGATAGTGAACTGGCGATAGTGCCAAAGTCTGTGACGGATAGGTCAAGACACTAGGATGTTTGGTTATATCGACGTGGATAGAATTTGAGTTTCTTCTATTACTGTTGGTCGATATAGGAATGCCAACGTCTGGAAAACCGGGATCCCTAGACTAGGATTGAGACTAGTCTGAGTCATGGAGTCACGAGTACGATTGACAGTTTTATATTGATTATGTTCTAAATTTTGATACATGATGCTGTTATCTGTTCATGATTTTATATTTATCGTATGATTGCATGTTTCGTTGATTTATACTGGGATGTACTTCTCACCGGAATTATCCGGCTGTTGTCGTGTTTGTATGTGTGCATGACAACAGGTGGGACAGGTTCAGGGTTGAGGAGATGAAGAGAGATCGTGATTAGAGTGGAGACTACGGACTTGGACTAGAGATAGGGTTTGGACACTTGACATTTAGTTGTTAAGCCTTAGTTTGAATGATTGTATATATAGTACAAGATTTGTACTTTAATAATGATATGTATATTAGATTTAATCCCATTACATTCCGCATTTAAAAAAAAAAAATTTAGACCCTGTTTATTATAATTGATTAAATTGTCACAATGATTATTAAGAGTATGATTAGCGTCCGGGTCCCCACAACAGGTGATATCAGAGCGATAGATCCTTTAGATTGAGATATGAGCTAGTGAGCGGAATAGATTGAGTTTTCTTTCCTGCTTTTGAATGCTAGCATGTCTTACTGCTTTAATACATGTTACTTGCTTATCTGATGTGATATGGTAATATGTTTTATTGAGAATGAATCAGCATCGATTCTAGATCAGCAGTAAGATGATCTGAGGAGGACTGAAATATAATTATTGTTTGGGATTACTAATCCGTTTGATTATCAGATATGCCTCCGAGAAGAATACCAGAACAGGGTAGTACTTCGAATCCTCCAATGGACGTTACAACCACTCCGATGGAGACATTATTGAAAAGATTTCAGTCATTCCATCCACCAACTCTGAAAGGTAACGTTACAGCCACTCCGATGGAGACATTATTGAAAAGATTTCAGTCATTCCATCCACCAACTCTGAAAGATACCGAGACTTCAGTGGATTGTGAGAGTTGGCTAGACGACATTGAAATGCTGTTTGAGTCCCTGGATTACATCGATGAGAGGAGAGTGAAACTGATAGGGCACCAGTTACACGACGTTGCAAAGAACTGGTGGATCACGACTAAGAAGGCATTGGAGCATCGAGGTACGACTATTACCTGGAATGTGTTTAGAACTGAATTTTATCAGAGGTTCTTTCCAGTGTTGTACAGGAAGGACAAGGGAGCCGAATTCGCCAATTTGAGACATGGCCAGCTAAACATTGAGGAGTATGTGGCCAAGTTCTCGACCTTGTTGCGGTTTGCTCCACATGTGGCCGAAAATGACGAGGCCATTGCTGATCAATTCATTAATGGTCTGAATCCTGAAATCTTTACCTTGGTAAATACCGGGAGGCCAAACAATTTTACTGATGCCTTGAACCGAGCCAAGGGAGCAGAAGCCGGTCTGATGAGACAGAGAGGAGCTTCGTTTGCGCCTCCAGCACCGAGACCAGAGCAACCACCTCCTCGATTTGAGAGTGGCAGTGGTAGTGGAAAGAAAGACTTCCTGAAAGATAAAGGGAAGCAGTTTAAGAGATCTGGAAGCAGTTCATCCAGTTCTAGTGGCTCGAGACAGACTGGTCAGGACCAGAGTTATACAGGACCTTATTACAGCACTTGTGGAGGGAAGCATTCCACAGAGCAGTGCCGAGGAGTGTTTGGCAGTTGCCGTATTTGTAGGCAGCAGGGACACTTTGCGAGAGTATGTCCCCAGAGAGGTTCTCAGGGATCCCAGGGTGCCGAGTCATCTGGATCAGTAGCTCAGACTGGTAGACGACCACCGTCTGCAGTGCACTCTTTCCAGCCAGCCCCAGCTCAGTCACAGCCGAGGCCAGGAGGTAGTCAGACAGTTGGACAGCCTCCTAGACAGCAGGCCGGAGTGTTCACTTTGACTGAGGAGCAGGCTCAGGATGCACCAGATGACGTTGTGGCAGGTAATTGTTTTATTTTTGGTTATCCTGCTTATGTATTGATTGATACTGGTGCATCACATACATTTATTTATGAGAAATTTGCATTGAGTCATGCATTGCCTATTGAGTCATTGTCTGCGGTAGTGTCTGTCTCTTCTCCGTTGGGGACATGTTTGATATCAGTGAAGTCTGTTAGATCTTGTATACTGCAGTATGATGGCCATGAGATTGAGTTAGACTGTATTGTGCTGGGGATATCTGATTTTGATTGTATTATCGGTATCAATATGTTGACCAAGTACAGGGCTACAGTCGATTGTTTCCACAAGATTGTAAGATTAAGACCGGAGATGGCTGATGAGTGAAAATTTTATGGTAAGGGTTCTCGAGCCAGAATTCCTTTGATATCTGCTATGAATATGACTCGATTATTGTAGAAAGGAGCGGATGGATTCCTTGTCTATTCAGTTGATTTACTGAAATCGAGTCCATCATTGGCGGACTTGCCAGTGGTGTGTGAGTTTGCTGATGTCTTCCCAGATGAGATTCCTGGTTTACCTCCGATTCGAGAGATAGACTTCAGCATTGAGTTGATGCCAGGTACAGTTCCGATATCTAGAGCTCCATACTGAATGGCACCGATTGAGTTGAAAGAATTGAAAGAACGGTTGGAGGATTTACTGGCCAAGGGGTATATCAGACCGAGTGTATCTCTTTGGGGTGCTCCAGTACTGTTTGTGAGAAAAAAAGATGGTTCGATGAGGCTTTGTATCGATTACCGGCAACTGAACAAAGCAACGGTAAAGAACAAATATCCCTTGCCTCGCATTGATGATTTGTTTGATCAATTGCAGGGTTCTTCAGTGTATTCCAAGATCGATTTGAGATCTGGATACCATCAGCTGAGAGTCAGGGATTCTGATATCTCAAAGACAGCATTCAGAACCAGATATGGATACTATGAATTTATTGTCATGCCGTTTGGTTTGACTAATGCACCGGCTGTATTTATGGGATTGATGAACCGTGTCTTTCAGAGATATCTTGATGAGTTTGTAATCATATTCATTGATGACATTCTGATTTATTCCAAGAATATGATTGAGCATGCAGAACATCTGAGAACTGTGTTGAAAACATTGAGAGCTGAGAAATTGTATGCTAAACTGTCGAAAATGCGAGTTTTGGTTGAAACAGGTAGTATTTTTGGGTCACATTATATCCGGAGACGGTATTTCTGTTGATCCCAGTAAGGTTGAAGCCGTGATTTCTTGGCCGAGACCGACTTCTGTGCCAGAAATTCACAGTTTTATGGGTTTGGCAGGATATTATCGACGTTTTATCAAATATTTTTCCAGCATTGCCAAGCCAATTACACAGTTGACTCAGAAGAATGCACCATTTGTTTGGACAGAAGACTGTGAATCCGATTTTCTGGAGTTAAAGAAGAGGTTGACCAGTGCTCCAGTATTGACTATCCCCTCAGGTACTGGCGACTTTGTTGTTTATTGTGATGCATCTCACCGAGGATTGGTCTGTGTTTTGATGCAGCGAGGGCATGTGATCGCTTATGCCTCGAGACAGCTGAAACCGCATGAATCTCGTTACCCAATTCATGTTCTTGAATTGGCTGCCATTGTCTTCGCATTGAAGATATGACGACATTATCTATACGGTGAGAAGTTTGAGATCTATTCTGATCATAAGAGCCTGAAGTATCTGTTTTCACAGTCCGAGCTGAATATGAGGCAGCGGAGATGGCTTGATTTGCTTAAAGATTTCGATTGTGAAATCAAGTACCATCCTGGAAAATCCAATGCAGCAGCTGATGCACTGAGTCGAAAAGGTATGTTCTTTATCCTTGTCGACGATTGGTGTTTCGAATTTGATTGAAGACTGCTGTTTGTCTGGATTGACATTTGAAACAGATCGTCAACCTCTGAGATTAGGTGCTATTCGAATTGAACCAGGACTGATAGTGCGAATTAAAACGACTCAGAAAGTTGATCAGAATGTACAGAATTCGATTGCTATGGTCAGATCTGGACATCAATCGGAGTATCAGGTTCGTGACGGTATCTTGTATGTGAATAATCGTATTTTTGTGCCGAATGTTTCAGATTTGAGACAGCGGATACTGGCAGAAGCGTACAGCAGTCATTTTAGCATTCATCCTGGTGGCAGAAAGATGTACAATGATTTAAAGACACAGTATTGGTGGAAACAGATGAAATCTGAGGTTACTGAATTTGTAGCCAAGTGTCTGAATTGCCAACAGGTGAAGGCTGAAAGAAAGAAACCAGGAGGATTGTTGCAGAGTTTGTCGATTCCTGGATGGAAATGGGATCACATTTCCATGGATTTTGTGACACAGTTGCCACGTTCCTCCCGAGGTTGTGATGCGATTTGGGTCGTGATTGATCGACTGACCAAATCCGCATGTTTTATTCCATACAAGATGACCTATAGATATGATCAGATGGTATCAGACCGTGATCCTCGGTTTACTTCGCACTTTTGGCAGAGTTTGCAGCAGGCTCTAGGTATGAAGTTACATCTGAGTACCGCATATCATCTACAGATCGACGGACAGTCAGAGCGGACTATCCAGACACTGGAAGATATGCTGAGAGCTGTAGTGCTTGATTTTAGCACTGGATGGCAAGAGGCATTGCCACTTTGCGAGTTTTCGTACAACAATAGCTATCAAACGAGTATTGAGATGACACCGTTTGAAGCGTTGTACGGAAAGAAATGCAGATCCCCTTTATATTGGGATGATATCTCTGAGGTTCCTGAAATTGGACCTGACATGATTAGAGATATGACTGAAAAAGTGAAGCTGATTCAGAAGAAAATGAAGGCAGCTCAAGACAGACAGGCCAAATATGCCAACATCAGACGACGACCGTTGGTATTTGAGGCAGGAGACCGATTATTCCTGAAAATTTCACCTTTCAGAGGAGTTGTCAGATTTGGCAAGAAAGGAATGTTGTCTCCACGATACGTTGGTCCATATGAGATTCTCGAGAAGATAGGAGATCGTGCCTATCGACTCGCCCTACCGCCTTCATTATCTGGGATACATGATGTTTTTCATGTGTCTATGCTGCGGAAGTATCTCCCTGATGATTCACACATTATTCAGCCAGACGAGGCAGAGCTTGATGAGACAGTGAGCTACGTTGAGAAACCGATTCAGATTATTGATCGTAAAGAAAAACAGCTCAGAACGAAGACTATTCCACTTGTGAAAGTTCAGTGGAGTCGTCATGGTATCGAAGAAGCTACTTAGGAGACTGAATCAGACATGAGACATGAATTCCCAGCGTTATTTCACTGATGTAAGTTTCTATTCAGTTTTTGTTACATTCCTTCTTATTGATATGATTGATTGCTTGAGATTTCGAGGACGAAATCATGTCTCAGAGGGGGAGAATTGTAAGGCCTGAGATTATATCATTTTAATCCGAGATTATTTAATTTACGAATTTTGGAATGATGAATTAAATTCCACGATTTTTGTAATTAATAAGGATTGAAATGGAATTAAAAAGAGTTTTGATGACCAAATTGCAAACAGTGAAGAATTCAGGGTCTAAAGTGCAATATTGGCTTGAGTGGGACACTTGGCATACCATGCTTGCTTGAGATATATATTCTCATCTCCCTCGGCATCTACAGGAAGAAAGAGTCGAGACTTTCCAGAAAATTTCTCTCAAGCTGCATTTGATACTAGAATTGTGATTTTGCACGTACCGTTGATCCGATTTTTAATCCGAGCACAGTTCTGTGATCCTCTCGTCAACGGCTACACCAGGACGTAAGTTTTATTGATTTCTGACATGATTTGAAATTAGGAGATTAAAAGAATTAGATATGATTCATATAAGGTGTTCTTGCGATATCAGTAATCGTATATTTGAAGTCAGATCGAAGAACATACCGTTTATGCAACTGTTATGATTTTTCAGATATTGGATTGAAATTATTCAAATTTCTACGATCATGGATTATTTCGACTATTGGTTATGATTTGTAATTGATATCTGTTGATATTGTACTGACAGGGATATCGGGATTGTGCCGTTATGCCGTTGATTTGAATTAGATTCAAATTGATCAGATTCAGTATTGAATTGGGAATGGAATGTTGATATTATTATTCTCGATATGTCATTTCAGATTGACAGAGACAGTCTTGAATTCAAAACTTCCAATTCTTTAGACCGAGATTACGAAAGAAATGTATAAGTCAATGTGGTATCGGGAGAATGACTCGAGTAGGATATACTTGAGTTTCCCTAAATCACATACTTATTGTTATTATATGCATTGATTTAATTTGATATGCTTGTTCTATTGATTTATAGAAAGCACATATTAGATGAGTATTAGACGAGTGATCTTGTGACAGAAGTGCCTGATAGTGGTGGAATCGCCACGGGCACATTGCACGATGTCACAGGATAGTGAACTGGCGATAGTGCCAAAGTCTGTGACGGATAGGTCAAGACACTGGATGTTTGGTTATATCGACGTGGATAGAATTGGAGTTTCTTCTATTACTGTTGGTCGATATAGGAATGCCAACGTCTGAAAACCGGGATCCCTAGACTAGGATTGAGACTAGTCTGAGTCATGGAGTCACGAGTACGACTGACAGTTTTATATTGATTATGTTCTAAATTTTGATACATGATGTTGTTATCTGTTCATGCTTTTATATTTATCATATGATTGCATGTTTCGTTGATTTATACTGGGATGTATTTCTCACCGGAATTATCCGGCTGTTGTCGTGTTTGTATGTATGCATGACAACAGGTGGGACAGGTTCAGGGTTGAGGAGATGAAGAGAGATCGTGATTAGAGTGGAGACTACGGACTTGGACTAGAGATAGGGTTTGGACACTTGACATTTACTTGTTAAACCTTAGTTTGAATGATTGTATATATAGTACAAGATTTGTACTTTAATAATGATATGTATATTAGATTGAATCCCATTACATTCCGCATTTAAAAAAAAAAATTTAGACCCTGTTTATTATAATTGATTAAATTGTCCCAATGATGATTAAGAGTATGATTAGCGTCCGGGTCCCCACAGTATGTTTAAATGAAGCGGGACCTTCTATGTGTCATGTCGATGAACAATCAGCTCAGACATACTTTGGGATCGACACTGGTCCTTGAGATCACCATATCACGGCTCACACTGAAGAAGACTATGCATGGGGGATGAATAGAACACGAGAATGAGATTTTATTTCAGGGGGTTGGGATAATCATATCACGGTTCCATCAGGAGTTGATGTCGCATGGGGTTCTAGTAGAACATGCAAATTGGATTTAAATTCATGGGCTGATGAAAAAAATACCACAAATGTCAGATATTTTGATAGTTCTGCTGGGGATGCAAATATTCCCGCTCCAATTACAGAACACATGGCTGAACAAGATGATTTATTTGGGGACAGTTCGCATCATGTCATGAATAGCGATGATGATTTATATTCTACATCAATTGACGGGGAAGATGATGATCATGTTGACAATGCAAATGAAGGGACATCGGCGCGTGTGTTAATGTCTGGAGCAACAATGACAGAGAACATTTAATCTGAGAAGATGTAGGCGTAAAACCCAACCAAGTTGCGCAGCGCTGTTGTAAAGTATGTTTGTTGTACGCGGTATCTACACTAGTGATGGGCATGCCATCAATATTAAACCCCAAATAAGGGCAACGTCCTGTGCGTGATTGTTGCATCGCCGACTGTAAGGTGAAATGTGTGTGTCTCACGACACTTTCTCTCAACGATGGCTGTAAGCAAATGATTATCATAATTTTAATATGACCACACTGAATGACACCATAAAAATCCATGCGTACAGACATAGGCGGACACGGAGGTGAATCCCAGCATTAAGCAATCTTCAAAGACATTTGTCAAACCGGCGTGGATGGATTAGTACATCCATGTTTTCAATGTTGATATTATTTGATATGTGTCTACCCCACAAATACAACACATTATCCGTATTTTCAACCATTTTGGAAACAAAAAATCATTATTTAACAAATATTATATTTTTTATCAACAACATGTAACTACATATTTTATATTAAACGAAATTTATTTGCAATTTTCGACTATAAAAAATAAAACGTATATGTTGATCATGAATTGGTAAATGTGATTAGATTTTTTTAAAAATAAATAATAATTCATTATACGTAAATAAACTAATTACTGTAAATGATTATATTGTCTTTACTAAATAATAATAACATATAATATTTTTTTAGTATGATAATTGTGAGGCCCGGGGCCGAAGAGGGCGGGGGGTGATCGCCGGTGCCAGCAGTTGCACGGACAATGAGCGGCTCCTGGCAGGCTTCTAGGTGGAGGGAACATGAATGAACCGACCCACACGGGAATGAGAGGGATTCCGAGACTGTTCAATGTAATGGACTGTACAGTTGAAGAGGGCTTAAAAGATTTGATTGGTACTACTCATATCACGAATGTGCATCTTCTTTTCGGTAGCTTATCACATAAGAACTCCAAAGTTAAGCGTGCTTGACTTGGGGCAATTTTGGGATGGGTGACCTCCTGGGAAGTTTCCCAGGGTGCGTATGAGTGAGGACATAAGCACGCTGGAAAGACTCGTCTTGGTACAGTGAGGACATTCGTCGAATCTGGGACGTTACAAGTGGTATCAGAGCCGACCTCTCTTAGTACGGTGTGGTTCGGGGACGAACCAAGCGGAAGCTGGTGGGCATGTGAGGCCCGGGGCCGAAGAGGGCGGGGGGTGATCGCCGGTGCCATCAGTTGCACGGACAATGAGCGGCTCCTGGCAGGCTTCTAGGTGGAGGGAACATGAATGAACCGACCCACACGGGAATGAGAGGGATTCCGGGACTGTTCAATGTAATGGACTGTACAGTGAGCGGCTCCTGGCAGGCTTCTAGGTGGAGGGAACATGAATGAACCGACCCACACGGGAATGAGAGGGATTCCGGGACTGTTCAATGTAATGGACTGTACAGTTGAAGAGGGCTTAAAAGATTTGATTGGTACTACTCATATCACGAAGGTGCATCTTCTTTTCGGTAGCTCATCACATAAGAACTCCAAAGTTAAGCGTGCTTGACTTGGGGTAATTTTGGGATGGGTGACCTCCTGGGAAGTTTCCCAGGGTACGTGTGAGTGAGGACATAAGCACGCTGGAAAGACTCGTTTTGGTACAGTGAGGACAGTCGTCGAATCTGGGACGTTACAATAATATTATATGATAATAATCTTAAAAAAATTTATTTAACGAATAATAAATAAATACTGAAACAAATTTAATTTTGTTATTATTATTACATTAAGCTAATATTATTATTATTTTTTGTTTCAATAATAAAAATTTTATTTATTAAATTGTAGTAAAAAAAATTCATAAAATTTTAAATTTCATTTAATTATTACAAGTGAAAATCAGTATACCCAACCAAGTATTAATAAAAATTTTATTGTATAAATTAATGATACATGTGCAGACAGTAAATGTTGAGTACTTTTTCTTAGGAAAATATATAAAAAATAATTGCTACAAATTGTATTTTTCATATGCAATGTATATTATTTATTACGAGCGATTAATAAAAAATTTTGACTTCCATTTATACAAATTATCAATCAATAAATTTTATAACATAAATTTGACTCGACAACGTATCATGTACAAAGATTGTGCAAGAAGACGTTAAAACGCGCGTAAATTTTTTACTATCTTTACAAAGATATTGGTAGGTTTCAAATACTTTTACTAAATAACAGTAACATATAATTTTTTTTACTGGAAAATTATTATATGAAAATAATATTAAAGAATATTATTTAAATATTATTAAATATTTAATAAAACAATTTTAATTTTGTTATTGTTATTACATTAAACTAATTTTAATAATATAAATTGTTGCAATAATTAAATTCAGTCAATCAAATTTAGTTCAGTCAATAAACGAACAATAATAAATATAATGAACAAAAATAATAACGTTACCTCTTAAGATTTACTCGTATGAAACAAATGATTAATCAACGAACAATATAATAACATGTCAATGTTAAACATTCTTACAAAAAATACATTATAAAACAATATTAATTCAACAATAATAAAATAAAATAATATTTGACAAGTCTCGATAACAAAAAAATTATGAGCATAACAAACCGACGAGAATTATTACCAACAAATAGAAATATTGATGTTGCACAAATAAAAACACTGAAGATGGAAGAATATGTCACCAATGACCCAACAAATGGAAATGCCAAGGACATCCGACAAATCGAAAAGACGAATAGAAATACCGAATGGAATGATCGACAAGGATGGTAGGGTGCAAATAAATAGAAGGGGAGGAGGTCACGGGTAGAGGTCACAGATTAAGCCGTGACCTCAAGCCACGGATTCAAAATCCGTGGCAGAAGGTCACAGATTATAAGAATCTGTGACCAATTTTTTTTTATATATAAAAAATATGAATCCGGGAATTTGATTATCGGATTGTTACATTTTTACAACATTATCACATTTGCTATATTTATTAAATATTTTTTAAATTTATATTAATTTTTTAAAAAAGCCATCAAATAGTCACCTAGAGCTTGGTTTGACAAGCTCACTCAAACAATTAAGAAGTTTGAATATAATTAGTGCCATACATATCAAACTATGTTTGTCAAACAAGTGTAATCAAGGAAAAATTTCATTGTTATTGTTTATGCCAATGATATTAACCTAATTGAGGATCATGAGGAAGAACTACAAAAACTCAAAAGCTTCCTAGATGATATCAATGAGTTGGGCAATTTCAAATATTTTGGGCATGGATTCTAAGGAAGGCAATTTAGTTTCTCAAATGAAGCATGTAATTGACATCTTAAAAGAAATATGAATGGTTGGATGTAAGCCGGTTGATATCCCAATGGATGTCACTGCCAAATCAGGCAACAATGAAAATTATGTACATGTGGATAGAGAGAGATACCTAGGACTTGTTGGAAAACTTATTTATCTATCTCATACTAATGTAGATATCAATTTTTTGTTAGTATGGTAAGCTAATTCATGAGCAGTCCATAGAAGAGCATATGAAAACAATTTATAGGATTCTGAGATACTTGAAGATGGCACCAAGACAATTGATTTTTTCAGAAGACTACAAACAAGGAAGTCGAAATATTCACTGACGTTGACTGGGCAAGATCTATAACTGACAGGAGATCAATTTCGGGGTACTGTACTTGTAGCTTCTACTCGTTTTAAAAGTGTGGAAATAAATTTTTTTTTAAAAGCTCACATTTTCGAAATAACATTTAAAATAATCGTAATTATCTTACCGTAAAAATAGTGCAGTTTAAATTAACCAAACTCATCCAAAATCTTACGTAAACATAAACGAGTAAAAATATTAAATTTATCAACGTATGAAAATATTCATCTCCTCTCAATCTCATAAATCGTAATGCGGAAAACATGTGGTTCTCGGGTCGTGTCACCGCACCAGGTCTGCCTGCTCAGAGTTCGGCACCTCAGTCTCCTCAACATTTAGCTCACCTGCATCACACACGCCTAGTGAGTCTAAAGACTCAACACGTCTGTACCAGGAATAACAAGTACATATACATAGCACACAGCAGTGAAAAATATCATACTCAACATATCTTTCATGAACTTAAAAGCATAACGTAAACATGTCGTGAAAAATCATATCGTGTCAAAACATGTCATCTCATGTCATCATATACGTAAACGTGTCGTATCCTTTCAAAACATGATAATAATCATAGAATGTATCATCGTATCAGCATATACGTGTTAAATCATGTCATCTCATGTCATCATATACGTAAACATTTTCTTTTTAATTGAATTCAGTTCATTAGTTGTGACTTTCGTATCAGCTCTATCGATGGATCCATCTATAAAACCGTGGTACCCGGCGGCGGGACATCAGCGACAGCATTACCCGTCCACTGAGCCTTGGCCTCAGCTCATCATATCTCATATCATGTCAATGAAAATACGATCGTCGGGCTCCCTCTGGGGCTTTCTCCAGTAAACGGGCTCCCTCTGGGGCCTTTTCCCTCACGATATATCCAATAATAACATCGTATACATATACATCGTAAGTCACAACCAACTCCCATCCTTCAAAAACATCATCATATTCACCACTTAATAAAAACATGCATATACGTAATTTTTCTTTTAAACCAAGAATGCAACGTATATTTTCATAAAATCTTAAAAATCGTGATCATGATGCATAAAACTTTAAAATATAGTAAATTTGTGCTCAGGGCGCTGTCAGGACCAACATCTCACCCCGGGTGTAAAATGACCATTTTGCCTCTGGAAACCCAAAAATTACCATTTTGCCCCTAGACGTAAAATTTCACGTTTCTGAAATTTTCTTAATTCCATTGACTCTAAAATGTCCCAAATAATTATTTAAGCCAACAAGAATTTTCTCATATTTTTATTTGGCATAAATCGATGAATTTTAAATTAATCTTTAAACATAACATATTAACGCACTTTAATCCCGAATTAAACCAAACCTTAGCATAAAATTCCCAAATTAAAAACTTAGACTTCTAATAATTATTTGAGCTTAAATATAATTTTTCATAATTTTATTAAGCTTAAATCTAGGCAGTTTCAATTAATTCTTTACATAACGTTTCGTACGGCGATTAATTCCCGGATAAATCCAAAACTCATCATTTTGATCCGAAACTTACCAAACTCTTAAAAATGTCCCAAAACATATTTAAAATCATTTCTAGTCGTAAACTCGAGTCCATTTCATAACTTAACAAAATTGTTTTAAAACTTGGACCGATGTCCCGGTTTTAACACGAATCGACTCGAAACTTAACCGAATTATTCCCAACTTTTTACCATACCTTAAATACACTTAAAAGGTCCTAAATATCTCGCACCCAGCCCTTAGACACTCAAATAAAGCTCTGAACGGTGGCTGAAAAATTCCAGCAAGCTATCCACCGATTTCCTAGTGCTCCAAATTCACGTTTTAACAATCCTAAACCGAACCATCGAGGACCAGCCATGACCTGACCTTCCCTAGACCACCCTAGGACTCCTCTGGACCCAAAGGAACCACGGCTACACCCCCATGCACGAAGCACAGCCCACACGATCGATAGACACCTCAAACGCCCTACGCGACCAACCTCTTCCCCCGAGCTCGATCGGCTTCGTGGCACGTCCCAGCCCTGGCCGAGCCTTTCCAGGCCGTGGTTCAGACCCCTCAGGGTCTGGTCCATGGCTTGGTATGGCCCCTGCAACGCTGATCCCTACAAATCCACCGATCCACCCACTACGAGCCCAAAACCGCAAGAACTCGGCCGAATCTTACCCAACGCTACCAGGTTTCGTTTCCAGCTTATAATCTCTTTCTTTTTCTGTGCTAACAGCTTCTCATCACACAGTACAGCAGTCCCCTTGCAACATTTCAGAGAAAACGTGAGTAGTGAACAAAAGATGCATGTATTTGTACAAAAACCAAGGGATCTCCATGATATGCTTTGGATCGAGAATTCCACAACAAATAAACATAATACAGCTTGTATATAACGTGTATGATGCAGCAATAAAAGTACGTGGTGTGCCTTGAAGAATGGTGCTCGAAACTTTGAAGAAAATCACGACGAGGAGGCACCGGAGAGCGGAGAAACGATCTTGCTTGAAGGGAAAAGAAATGGGGGAATGGTGGCTGCTGAATTTCACGTAAATGATGAAAGGGAGAAGGGTTGTCGGCTGATTCAATTATTGGTGTAGGGTAGGTTTAGTTTAAATTATGTTTAGGTACTTAATTAAATATTAAACAAATACCTAATGGGCCCTAAATTGCTAATTAAGAGTTTAAAAAGAATTTTAAGTACAATAAGCTTAAAAGTAGGCCCATTAAATCCAAACATACTTCCGAAAAATATTTCGTGTTGGAAAGTTTTTGAAAATGTTAGTCGTCCCTCAAAAAGTCCCCCGATTCGATAAAATTCGCGTACAGTTAAAAATAAAAATCATGCGGTTAAAAATACCCAATAAATCTCAATTATTGAAAAATACCTTTAAAACATCTTATATTTATTAATAAAAATTAATCGTGTAATAAAAATAATTTTCTTGAAAATTTCCCGGTCTCCGATCCTCGTTTGAGCGCGAAATGAAACTTAAAAATCATAGTGCATGAACTTTTAAAATTTCGTGAATTAAATCCTATCATGAAATAATAATGCATAAAATGCATAAAAATAATTAAACACAATTTAATAAAATAAAAATACATCTTATACTTTAAAAGAATTTAATAAAATACAAAAGAATTTAATAATTTGCATGCATGTGGTTCACGTGGACTTTTCGATTTTCGGGATGTTACGGCACTTATGTATGGGAAATTTTGATTACATGGACGAGCAAAAAACTGTCAATTGTGTCACGCAGCTCAGCCAAGGAAGAATTCAAAACTCCATCTCATGTTATTTGTGAAGGAATTAGGTTGAAAATACTACTCAATAAACTCGGGGGTCAGTGTCCATAAAGATGTTTTGTGATAATGTGACAATCATCAATATAGCCAATAATTTTGTGCATCATCATAGAACGAAACATGTGGAGATTGATCATCACTTTGTCAATGAAAAGATAGAGGATAATACTATATCACTTCAATATATCCTCAACAATCAACAAATAATAGACATTCAGACCAAAGCATTACGAATGAAGACTTTTGAAGATCTTAATTCCAAGTTATGATTGCTCAATATCTACAATCTAGCTTGATAGGGAGGGTAGAAATCTGCCTTGATTTCTGGGGATCGGCTAATATTTACTCTTCACATAAACAAGGATATTAGGATAATACTTTATTCACATCTCTTTATCGTTTGTTCTAGGTTTGAGTAAGTGATTGAATATTCTTCTCTATTTAAACGTGTATTCTGTAGAATAATACGAGAAATATGAAATTTTATTCTTAAATTCCAAAATAAATAAGATAATAGTTTTACAGAAACTCCTTTTATAAATATATGGATATGTCCACATAATCGATTAATAATTAACTAAAAATACAAAAATGACAATTTAGTTATGTTGAAACATTTTATGTTCGCAATCTTGACTTTGATGTTAACAAAACTTGTTATTGTGTTTCTAATGAATTCTACCTAATTGCGCAGAAACTGAAACTGATCACGACTCGAACTAATCAGTTATCGAGTTAAAACTGAAGCTATCGAAGAATGCAAACTAAAGGTATCAACTGATTAATCTAACTGAACCAGTTCAACTGATTGTCCAGCTGATAGATGGTTTAGCAGAAGACCTTCAGAAGCCCGGCCAGCTGATGAAGAGTTCAACTGATGAAAAGCCTAGCTGACCAGTACAACTGAAAGAGTGAAATCAGTTCAACTGAAGAGTCAACTGATTTCACCAACCCAACTGAAGAACATTTTAGATGACCAGTTCAGAGTATCAGTTAGAACTAATCAGTTTCAGAACACGACAAGCTTATTCAATGAAATCCAGCTGTGCACAAGGGTACAAAAGCAATTGTCCTGTCAAAGGACAATAATAGACGTTACATCAATGTTTAAAGCCTAAACATTCCAGAATGACTGTCGAAAAGTACAAACACATTTCGATGAACAGATTCAAAATGCAATGGATACAATAATTGAGTCTCACTGTACGATCAAGCTTAGCTCCTATAAATAGAAGATGAAGATCAGTGCAGATATATATGAACGAGGTCTGGAAAAACAAGAGAGAAAAGAAAGGGCACGTTTATTGCACATCAGCTTACAAAAAAGCAATCAGCCCAGTCGAGGGAACACTTCAAGTTATATCAGCTTAGTGTAGAAGCTTATTTCCCTTCAGTAGTGTGAGAACACCTTTCGGGTTGTTTTCAGATATTAGTTCTCTCTCTCTCTCACACACACCACCACTCAAATTTCATCTTACACAAAGACGTAAAAACATGTGTATGTATTCTTTGACACACAGATGTTAAATAAGTGTTGGCTAGAAGGTGATGCCTTCGTCTAGACTAGGAGTTCAGTTAGGCAGTGGGTAAGTTCTAAGCTGGGTGAGTTTGTGCAAGGTGTTGTATAAATCAAAGTCTTCTAGTGGATCCTACCCGAGGTGATAGAAGGGGTGTCGTAGGAGCATTTGAAAGTCTCCGAACAGCCATAAACATATCTTGTGTATTAACTGCTTAACTGTGTTTTAAACCGACTTGATCAGTTCAGTTATGTCTATAGCTGAACTGGTAGAAGCCAGAACTGATTCCTCGTATTTTAGTCGATCAGTTTACACAAGTCATTAGATTTTAAAATCTTTCAGTTTTTTTTAACGAAGGATTACTTCGAGTGTTTTCCGCTTAGTTTGAAACCTAATTCGATCTAATTCATTGATGTATACATTCTTAGAACACGAGCTATTACAGCTCATTGAAAATATTATGTTTGAAGCAGCCTCGCATGTGTCTAAACCGATCCATCAAGTTATAATAAGATTAGGTATGAACCTCCAACCCCCATTCTATACATATATAAAACTAAGACAATTACTAAAAAAAATGATTATATTGTTGTTTTTTTCTTGAAATTGATTTAATGTATATAGTTGATATTTTATTGTTGTTTGTTTGTAAGGTGAATATTATTTGTATGGCCTGGACAGACCCGACCCGAGATCTCCGGGTATCTATCTATAACTACCACGTACCGGTCGGTAATCGTTTGTGCATGCACTCTCCTCTCTCCCTCCATTGTCATAAATAAGATGGAGCAATAATATAATGGGCGAAGAGAGAAAATAGGAGAATAAAGATCGAAATCGAAAGAAAGGAAAAAACAGAACAAAAAAGACAAAGGTGGAGGCTTTTCATCTTCTCCATTTGCATACATATTCTTTACCCACCATTTCTCCGGCGGCATTTTGCCTGCCGGGAAACTGAATAGAATCCCATTTGGCACCAATCCTTTTTCTTGGATTTTACCCACCCCATTCACACCGTTTTATTTTCGATTGGCTCTTTGTGGTTTTTTTCCTTCATTCCAAGGTTCATTATTTTTGCCTTCCTTTTTCTATCTATTGTGTTTTCCATCATGCGACGAAGTTATATATGAATTTTTTGTGCTTTGAGGGTTGTTGTTTTCCTTGGACGTTTGTGTTAATTGCGTCGTGTTGCCTCGACTGAACCTTGTGCTTTTCTGTGGAGAGAATGCAGCAATGGAAAGATTCATGGCCACGCTGTAACTTTTTTTTTTGCTTGTCCAGGATCAAGATTTGATTATCTTTTCTCAGAATTTGCTCTTTGATGGTAAAATAGTTTCATTTGTATGTTATTCCTAGAAATGGATTAGTCATGCAAGAACATATATATGAAATTTTCTTTAATTCTTTGCTCGTGAGTCATTGGCATGAAAAGAGACTAAACGGAAGAAAAATCCCAATTGCACGATCAAGAATTTCGTTCTCGATGTAGTTTAGTCTTTCTTATATTACGTAAATTTATCTGATTTTTTTACAGGATATATGGACTATTCATGGTTATCATGGGGTTTAGGGACATAGCATGGTTAAAAATGTTCTTGATGGACGTATAATCTTGAGTGCAAATTTTTTGGACCTTGTCAAAGGATTTATGAGATGTTGTGTCTCAATGGGACGTGTGTGAATTTATGTAATTTCTTGAAAAATTTGCTTCATTTCCAGTTTTTTTATCCAAATAAACGTGCCATATTCATTCATTTTTTTTAATAGAATTTGTACTAATTTTTTTACCACGTTATTTGTATGCATGCATGGGTATCATTTTCTTCAATCCAACTTGGTTTTGAATAGGAATAGTTTGTTGACATCTTAAAAGTGTGAGCTAGGCAGGGTTTCATGTGCATTGTTGGCTATTTTATTCATCCTTTAGTCGAGTACTCTTCATTATAGTTTTGACGAGGGAGTTCGTTCACATGGGCCAATTTCTTGCTCTAATATTGCTATAATATCGAGCGAATACTGTGAATATATGATAATATATCGGTTCTATGAGGATCTACAGAACTTCTATAGGTGAATGATTCACATAAATTTTATATTTCTCCATGTTCCATCTATGCCATCAAATGAGTACGTCAGGTTTTACCCTTTCTGTTTCACCAACTTTTAGCTATCATATCAAAAGTGCTCTTGCAGTGCATGATTCTTTTACATGTATATCCTTTTCCAAATTAAAAGATCGTCACAATTTTTGTGCTGTAGGTTTTACAGAATGTCCATCACCGGTTTTATTTATACGTAGACTGAAGCAATATACTTTACTGTCCAGTTTCTTGACTGCGTAATTACAATGGATCATCTAAAGACTCCACTCAAGGGAGTCATAAATGACATTAAAGGGAGGTTGGCATGCTACAAAAAGGACTGGATTGATACATGTGGTTCGGGTGCCAGGTGAAAATCTTGATATGCATATATTGAATCTGTAGAAAGTACAATTTCTATCAATCAGCTCAGTATGTTACATGGTTATCTAATTCGTGTCCACCGATCACTTAGGATTCTGGCTCCAACAGCGTATATTTTCTTCGCCTCGGCTCTCCCTGTTATTGCATTTGGGGAGCAATTGAGTAGGGAAACAGGTCAGCCTTCATCTTCTATAGTTCATTGAATTGAAAACTCATATAATTTGACTTATTAAACTTTTTTCGCTTGTGTAATAGAGGGAAGCTTGAGTCCTGTTGAGACTCTCACTTCTACTGCTATCTGCGGCGTCATCCATGCGATTTTTGGTGGAGAGCCGTTGTTGATTCTAGGAGTTGCAGAACCAACCATTATAATGTACACTTATTTGTACAATTTCGCCAAGAACAGCATTGGGAGGGAGCTGTACTTAGCCTGGGCCGGATGGTAATCTGGACGAACTTGTGTTTTCTCAGGATTACATCTCTGCTTTGCTATAGTTTATCAAGAAAATTGATATTCTGTGTAATTTGTTCATTTTATTTTCTTTTCAAAACAGGGTCTGTGTCTGGACAGCTTTGATTCTCTTTCTTCTTGCTATATTCAATGCTTGCTCTATAATTACGCGATTTACGAGGGTGGCTGGTGAACTTTTTGGAATGTTGATCACTGTTTTATTCATCCAAGAGGCAATCAAGGTAACTAGCGGTCTTGGCAAGTGTGGCAATGATAGGATAACTAAGAGCATAATTTATCACATTTGGTTCGCAGGGTGTGGTGAGTGAATTTTTCATCCCAAAAGGCGAAAATTCTTCTCAAGAAAACTACCAATTTCAATGGCTTTACACAAATGGCTTGCTAGGGATTATCTTTTCTTTTGGCCTACTTATCACTGCCCTAAATAGCAGAAAAGCTCGGTCCTGGCGTTACGGTACAGGTATGTGAATTGTGAAGAGAAATGAGTGATGGCTTATTTTCCTGCTCAAAGTCTCATGTCTATTAACTTGGCCAACATGGACGGACAGGCTGCTTTCGTAGTTTTATTGCAGATTACGGGGTTCCATTGATGGTCGTAGTATGGACTTTACTATCTTATAGCGTACCGGGGAAAGTTCCCTCTGGAGTTCCAAGGAGACTTTTTTGTCCTCTTCCCTGGGAGTCCGGATCATTGTATCACTGGACAGTTGCTAAGGTATTCACTGGACATTCTTGATGGCTTTACGCACAAACTATAATCTCCATATGTTCAAAATCCCATCATTTATCCAGAATAGAGTTCAAATATGCTATATATCCTGCCTAGAAATATTCTAGAATCCTCAAGAATCTTTTTATGCACTATATCAGGACATGGGAAAGATTCCTGTGGGATATATTTTAGCTGCATTCATACCAGCTGTGATGATTGCCGGTCTATACTTTTTCGATCATAGTGTAGCTTCACAGATGGCTCAACAGAAGGAATTCAACCTCAAAAACCCTTCCGCCTACCATTATGATATCTTTTTACTAGGAGTCATGGTATATAATTTAAGCCATTGATCCATAAATTGTGTTGTTAAAATTTTAACCATACTATCATTATATTACTTTCGGGCTAAAGACTCAAGCATCTTCTTGTGATCTTAGACATTGATTTGCGGTTTACTTGGACTTCCTCCTTCAAATGGTGTCCTCCCTCAATCACCTATGCATACTAGGAGTCTTGCTGTTCTCAAGAAACAGGTTGGAGATGTGATCTGTAAGAAAGTCAACTGTTAGTTATTTGCTTATCTAAGTAGAGGGCATACACTGTATTTTTAGAAATGATGTTTTTCAGTTGATTCGGAAGAAAATGGTGAAAAGCGCGAAAGAGTGTATGAAACAGCAGGCAACCCAGTCAGAGATCTATGGCCGAATGCAGACTGTGTTCATTGAAATGGAGAGTGCTCCTTGTGTAAGTTCGTATTATGCTCTCTTCCAAATTGAAACACCTGAAACTTTTAGCAGTGTGCACACTTATTAGATGTTTGTATAACGCTTCAGTTACTTTGATATTATGCCGCAGCAGCATTCTGTAGATAGAGAATTGGCGAACTTGAAGAATGCTGTCATGAAACATGACGAGGAAGGATACGACAACAGTAAATTTGATCCGGAAAAGTGTATAGATCTTCATCTCCCTGTTCGAGTAAACGAGCAAAGAGTCAGCAACTTGCTGCAGTCGATGCTCGTTGGACTTGCTGTATGCATCATGCCTGTGATCAAGATGATACCTACCTCTGTTCTATGGGGATATTTCGCCTACATGGCTATTGATAGCCTTCCTGGAAATCAGTTTTGGGAGAGAATCCAGCTTCTCTTTGTTCCGCCGGGTCGACGTTTCAAGTAAGAATTACACAGATAATGACTAGACTAGATATTTTCATGGGTGATTATATCCCAAAAACAAAGTATGGCAGCAAGGACAAATCTTCACTAAGTTGGCATATGCCTCCAAACTATGGATTATTTTGACATTCTTTGTTTTGTAGAATAATTGAAGGGTTCCATGCTTCATATGTGGAGGCAGTACCGTTCAAGTACATCTTCATGTTTACGCTCTTTCAGTTTGCTTATCTCTTCGTTTGCTTTGGGATAACATGGATACCGATTGCTGGAATTTTGTTTCCACTTCCGTTCTTCCTTCTGATAAGTATACGAGAACACATTCTCCCCAAGGTGTTTCCTCCTAATTATCTCCAAAAACTAGATGCAGCAGAATATGAAGAAATTATCGGTCATTCATTTAGAGCCAGGAGTCTATCTCTCAGGGTTTGTAAAATTCATTGCTTGTTTATCCAACATTTCACAGCTGGGACTTATGTCATGACTTAAAAATATGGTAAAATCTTGATTAACATACATAAATACAGGATAGAGAATCACCTGATACAGACGAAGAAGAAGATGTTTGTCCTGATGTATCTTCTGCTGAGATATTGGATGAAATGACGACGCATAGAGGTGAACTGAAGCATCGGTCTGTGAGCTTCAACGGCAGACAGTTACAGGTCAGTAACTTGCAAAAAGACCCCGTGCTACTTGACTGAAAAAACATGCATTAAATCATAGGATTCATGTCTTTTCAACGTGATATTGCAGGTCTTTCCAGAAGAAAATTCTCCAGGGATGTTATAACAACACTTGCTCGTGTAAACTACATGATAAACATTTAAAGTTTTCTCAAGAATATCGATTAATTCACGCGAATTGTCTGTTGTATATAACAGGAAGCGCATAATAAAGACATGGAAAAGAGGGGGAAATGGAAGGTTTGGTGAAAAGGGGAGCTAGGAAAACTGGATTGAGTGCTGTATTGTTTCTTGGGAAGGCAGGTTGTAGTTTACAAGAATGTGATCTTTGTGGATTTGGGTAGAAAGGAGGAATGTGAATGACAAAGACTTTTAAACTTCTTTCTTCTTTTTTTGGTTGCCTTGTATGCTTGAGAATTTAGTATTTGGAACTTCCTAACTATGACTCAGTTTTTGTTAGAAGAAATAGTTGATTGTTTTTCCCACAAGTACTTGAACTTTTTAATAGTGTGTGAATTGAATTGACTTGTTGATCACAAAATTTTATTCATATGAGTTAAGTCCTTCATCTAAAATTGTGAATATGGTCCCAATGTGTTTTATCAGGAGTTCACAAAAGTTGCTTCATAATGAACTCTAGATTCACAAGTTTTACGACAGAGGGATCAAACAGATAACAAATAACAAGATATTCATCCACATTTGAAGCATGTTTGACTAAACTTATTTAAACCAACTTATCAGCTTCTATATTTTATAACTTGTTTCGTGAGTTTATAAGATTTTTGATCTTATTTTAATAATAATAATCTATTAATCTTTTTGAATAAACTTATTTTAGACAAGTTAAAAATATTGATGCCTAGTGATAATTTATATGATCATGTGTAGTAGATATCAGATTCGTCCACTTATGTATGAGTTGATCGGTTGTATTGAGCTGTTGCTCGTACAATCAAATATCATCTCCACTAATTATGCTACAATCGAATAATATAACATGTATTCTTATATATTTACTTAACGAAAATGCTAATTTTTCATATAAGTGTGGTGATTGCTTAATTATTAAAAAAATCTACTTAGATAATCTAATTTTTTTAAAAAAATTAGATTATTAAAATTAATAAAAAAAATTATCTTTTGAAGACGATTAATCACATATTTTTGAGTGAAGTAAATAACCAAAAAAATGAACATGATTTTCATATGGAGTCAAAGTGGGGCCCAATTGAAGAAAAAGCAGCAGACACTTTTGACATTTTTCACAGCCATTGACGCCAATTTCTTGAGTTAGCCGTTGAGAGACTCTGCAGCAGTGATTACTCTTGAAATCCCAAAATAAATAATCGATATTTACTCCAAAACAGCGACCGCATCACACTGCAAATGGATGATTTTTTATCGGATAGTGACGATGAAAAAGCGGTGGAAGAGATTCTAGCTCAAGCAATGGATTTGTGTGTTGTTGAGCAGGTGGCAGCCATCAATTGTGCTGGTATAACTGATTCCGCTCTCCCTTCTCACCTGGAAACACGCTTCCAGAAGCTGAAATCTTTCCCATCATCCACCAAGAAATCTACTAATTTTGACGCGTTTCAAGAGGCTTTGAGGAACGATCAAGGCGTGGGAAAGAACAGGGAAAATGAGTCTTCCACATGTTCGACGAAATTACCAGTAGAAAATATTTTCTCATCTCCTTCAAAATCACCCCAGGATGAAATGTTTTCGCCAATTAAGAGCAACCCACGTAGGAAAATGTGCAGAAAAGGATTAAAGTCTAGGTCTTCATCTTCTTTGGAAGACTTATCAAGTGGTTCGGTGTCTCCTCCTGTAAAGATATCTGGTTGCTTTTTGTGTTCTCCAAAGAAGGTGCCAAGGAAGAAGAGTAGTAAAGTGAAGAAGGTTTTGGATTCCAAGCTTGATTGGGAAAAAAATGATGGGTTTTTATCTGATATGAGTAATTTTTCAGTGAAAAGTCAGAGGAAGATGACGAAGAAAGCTATGAAGGCCGAAGAAGAGATTTGTAGAGAGGCTGAAAAAATAGTGAAGTGGGCAAAGCATGCTTCTGCGAGGATGGATGTTTCTGGCATTGAAGATGAATTAAGTGATGACGAGAACTTGAAATTTCACTAGTTTGTGGTTCATGTCTTCTTCATATAACATCGTGGTAAAATTCAAATTTTATTTGTATCTTCTTTAGAAAGTTTAAATGAATAATATCATACTAAATTCTTAACATCCAGGATTCTTGATATGTCGTCAAATGCATAGGAATCTTGTTTTTTTGCGAGCATAAAGCGGTGCTTGAACCATGGGTTGCCTGGCTTACTTGCTTCCTCAGATTTCCCAGTGATACCTGCTCATGGTGTTGGTTTTGTATGTTAGCGAAATGGCTTTTCATACTTGATGTGTAGGTGTCTATCGGATTCCTTGTGTTGCACATTTAAGCATGTTTATCGGTTGATCTGTATTCCTACCGGTCCTGTGAATATAGGGACATTAACTATCTGATTCTAATCGAATATTGAAGAAAATGTAAAGTTAACTTCATACTCGGAAAACCATATATTTCGAGCTCGGGCTCGACTCAAATCAATTTCAGGATCGATGTCGGCTCTGGTTAGAATGGAACACCCCACTTGAAGCTTTTTGGAACAAATCCCAGTCTTTTTGTGAATGTTTCGAGTTATTCTTATGATAAGCTAGAATTTGATATAGAAAGAAAAGAAACAATTTAGGAAGAGATGAGTGATTTTTTCTGAACAACCGATTCCCTTTCCTTAAAAACAAGTACAATTATTTATAGACATCAGGAATTCTAAATGATAATAACTACCCACTAAACCACTAAGCCAATTATAAAACTAATATAATTTGATCCTCAATTCCCACTACTCCAGTTGACCTATTCTTCAGCAAGCCACTACCATTACGTGTCTATGGCATGAGTTGTAATGTATGAAGATTGACACGTAACAATTCCCCCTTGCTTAAGCATCCTTGTCCTCAAGGATGAATTCACGATACATCTTAGCAAAGCGTCGTGCATTTTCCCATGTAGCATCTTCAACTTGTGTCCCTTTCCATTTGAATAAAACTTCAGATCGTGGTTGAAACTTTCCCTTTTGAATTACTCACCGGTTTAAGATGACTTCTGGTTGAGGAAGAATAGTAGAATCATCGGCAACAGGAGGAAGTTGAGCAGAGATCGGAATGATTGGCCCCAGATGTTTACGTAACAAACTTACATGGAACACATTGTGAATTTGAGAACCTGGAGGAAGAGCCAACTTATACGCTACTGCACCAACTTTTTGTATGATCTCATATGGTCCAAAGAAGCGTGGAGCAAGCTTCATATTACGTCGAAAGGCTACAGAAGTTTGGCGGTATGGTTGGAGCTTTAAATATACATAATCTCCGATATTGAAAGAAGCCTCTCGTCGATTCCGATCAGCTAGACTTTTCATTCGATCTCTGGCTATCAAAAGATTATGGCGCAATTCTCGTAAAATGGAGTCACGGTCGCGCAAGAACTCATCAACCGCTTGAACACGAGCTGTACCTGGAATATAAGCTAGTGGAGTTGGAGGCGGAATACCGTAAACAGCTTCAAATGTAGTCATTTTGGTGGACGAATGGACTGACGTATTGTAACTGAACTCAGCCCATGGGATCCATTCTGCCCATTTCCGTGGTTGATCACTAACAAAACATCTCAAATATTGCTCCAAGATTCGATTAACTACCTCGGTTTGTCCATCGGATTGGGGATGATAACTTGAACTCATGCAAAGCTTGGTTCCTTGCAGCTGGAATAGTGCTTGCCAAAATGAACTAATGAAAACTTTGTCTCGATCGCTAACAATTGACGTTGGGACTCCATGGAGACGAACCACATTTGCAACAAAGGACTTGGCCACAGTGAGTGCTGTGAATGGGTGTTTCATGACTACAAAATGACCATATTTCGTCAATCGATCCACAACCACCATGATGACGGTAAACCCATTAGATGGGGGTAACCCTTCAATAAAATCCATTGAAATATCTGTCCAAGCGCGAACAGGTACTGGTAATGGTTGGAGTAGGCCAGCAGGTTTCATGCAATCGGTCTTGTTACGCTGACAAACATCGCATTGTTGCAAGAATTCTTTCACTGCTTGACGCATATTTGACCAAATGAAGCTTTGCTTGATACGAGAAAGGGTTTGTGGAACCCAAAGTGCCCTCCGATTGGAGACGAATGGCATTCAACAAGTATTTGTGGAATCAATGTGGATGTCGGGCACAATAAAATTTTATCTCCCTTGAACCATACACCATCTCGTAGGATCAGATTACGATAGCATAAAGGAGAATTTTCTTTTCTCAATTTCTCGTAGAAGGAGTTTTGTTCAATTTCTTTTTGGAGTATTGGCCACCAATCTGCATGGGGTAGTGAGATAGACAAAATTGAAATTCAACTACACGTGATAAAGAGTCCGCACCTTGATTTTCAACTCCTTTCTTGTATTCAATCTCATAATCGTAACCAAGGAGCTTTGGAAGCCATCGGGTCTGTGCCGGTGTCGTGATGCGTTGCTCCAATAGATATTTGAGACTTTTTTGATCGGTGCGTACTGTAAACGGCTTCCCAATGAGATATGGACGCCATTTCTTGATGGCCTTGACAATAGCCAGCATCTCTTTCTCATATGTAGACAACACCAAGGCTGAACCTTTTAAAGCTTCACTGAAATATGCGATTGGGCGGCTGTTTTGAGTGAGGACTGCCCCAATTCCAATCCCACTAGCATCACATTCAATTACAAATCTTTGAGAGAAATCAGGGAGGCATAAAACAGGCGGGGAGGTCAACAACTCTTTCAATTTGTTGAAGGCCATTTGTGCTGTCTCATTCCATTCGAAGCCATCCTTGGTTAAGAGCTTAGTCAAAGGAGCGGCTATACCTCCAAAATTGCGGATAAACTTTCGGTAGTAACCTGCTAAACCCAAGAATCCTCGGACACCTTTTATTGTTGTTGGGGTTGGCCACTCAATGACAGCTTGTATTTTGGTTGGATCCACCGCCACACCTTGTTCCGATATTTTGTGGCCCAAGTAATCAACCTGTGAAACACCAAACTCACACTTGGATTCTTTTGCAAACAAACTGTTAGTTGATAAGATTTGTAAAACGATTCTCAAATGTGCGGTATGATCGTCGCATGATTTCGAGTACACCAAAATATCATCAAAGAATACCAAAATAAACTTTCGAAGATAAGGACGAAAGAGATCATTCATTAAGCTTTGGAATGTGGCAGGCGCATTGGTGAGGCCAAACGGCATCACAACGAACTCATAATGCCCTTCATGTGTTCGAAAAGCCGTCTTTGGAATGTCTTCCTCTTTTACTCTAATTTGGTGATAGCCAGCACGTAAATCCAACTTGGAAAAAATTTTGGCTCCATGGAGTTCATCCAGAAGCTCGTCAATCACAGGTATTGGATATTTATCTTTGACAGTGATGTTATTCAATGCTCGATAATCTACACAAAATCTCCAATTTCCATCAACCTTCTTCACCAACAACACAGGGGAAGAGAATGGGCTGTTGCTTGGTCTTATCAGCCCTGATTGTAGTAGCTCTTGCACCATTCTTTCTATTTCGGTTTTTTGGTAGTAAGGGTATCGGTATGGTCGTACACTCACAGGGCCTTGGTTTGGTTGCAATGGAATGTGGTGATCGTGTAAACGCTTTGGAGGTAAGTGAGTGGGTGTTTTAAAGACGTGGGAAAATTCCTCTAAGAGGTGGCTGAGGCTAGGTGGGTATGGATTTTGGTTGCTATTTGTAGAAATAGAAATGGTTTGGAATAAGAAACCAGTACCATGTATGTTGTTGAATTCCTTCTCTGTCAAAGCCTCAATGTTAGACTGCTTCAGTCCTTGGAAGGTGTGGGAGACTCCGTCGACACGGAAGGTCATTGTGAGCTTCCTATAATCAGTTTTGATAGGTCCAAGAGTTTCAAGCCATTGTACCCCCAAAACCAATTGGCACGCAGCGACAGGAAGAATATAATAGTCTGTTGTGATGGAGTGACCCTGGATCATGATGGTTAGTGCTTGACACTGCCCAGAACATTCTATCTTCTCTCCATTAGCTACCATGACTTGAAACATTTTGGCACGGACCACCGGTAATCCATACTTAGTGACTATGGCTTGATCCAGGAAGCTGTGAGTGCTGCCACCATCAATTAACACCGTGATATCCCGGTTTTTCAGTTTTCCAATGACACGCAATGTTTGAGGATGCTTAGTTCCTGTGATGGCATGAAAAGAAATTTCAGGAATTTCCAATAGCCCTTGTGGAGCTTCTGGAATGATATCGTCATCTCCCGAGCTTGAATGTATTGAATCTTCGATCATGAAAAATTGTGGTCGCTCACATCGATGGCCTGGAATGAACTTCTCGTCACAATAGTAACATAGCCCCTTCTCCCTTCTCTCTCGTGCCTCTTGGTTGGTGATTCGACGGAAATTTGGAGGAGTAGAATTAACACGCTGGTTGGGTGGAGGTCCTAGTATACCGGCTGTAGGATTTGCATTAACTTTTGGGGCCACTGTAGTTGGAGTGGGGCGGACTGGCTGGCTTGATTTCTTTTGTAACTGGTTTCGCTCCTCTATTAATCGAGCAACGCCAATGGCATCTGTTAGAGCTTTTGGTTGTTTTATTTTCACGTCTAGGCGGATGTCATCACGAAGACCTGCAATAAAACAGCCGATGAGAAAATTCTCGGGTAGACCATCAACTTGGTGAGAAAGTTTTTCGAAAACTTCTTGGTAAGCTGCTACTGTTGTGGTTTGTTTCAGCCTACTTAGAGCTTCCGATGGGTCTTCGTAATCAGTTGGGCCAAAACGAAGAAGAACAGCTTTAGAGAATTCATTCCATGTCAATGGCCCGCGGAATTTCGTCAACCACCGATGCCATTGAAGAGCAATTCCTTCTAAATGAAAGGAAGCTAGTTGGACTTGCTCATCTGGTGCAATATTTTTTATCTCAAAATACTGCTCTACTTTATAGATCCAACCTGTTGAATCTTCCCCATTGAATTTGGGGAATGACAAGGAAAGATGTTGATGATGGTTTTCGTTGGAGGAGTTAGAGCGAGAGGTATGTTGTTGTAAGGTTTCGTTTCTGCCAAAAGGATTGGTTTCAAGATGATTCGTGTTTGGGCTGTGCGAGAGTCGAAGAGATTGAAGCTCGGTTAACACCTTTTGCAAGGTCACGTGAACTTGGTCAAAGTTCGATTCATGTCGGGCTAAAATTTCATTGACGTCGTTGCGAAATTCTGCATTGCTTTTACCACGGGTGTCCATGATGGGGACGTCGTGTAACCTGGCTCTGATACCAATTGATAAGCTAGAATTTGATATAGAAAGAAAAGAAACAATTTAGGAAGAGATGAGTGATTTTTTCTGAACAACCGATTCCCTTTCCTTAAAAACAAGTACAATTATTTATAGACATCAGGAATTCTAAATGATAATAACTACCCACTAAACCACTAAGCCAATTATAAAACTAATATAATTTGATCCTCAATTCCCACTACTCCAGTTGACCTATTCTTCAGCAAGTCACTACCATTACGTGTCTATGGCATGAGTTGTAATGTATGAAGATTGACACGTAACATCTTATCGTAGCTTGGGAGCTCAGAAGCCTTGCTAAAATTTTCATTCTCGATATCATTCAAGTTGGGGTTAACCACTTCAAACCCCCAAAAAAGAAGTGATAAAAATCAAGTAATCCAATGATGAATCAAGAAATTCATGTAATTATCACATAAAATGACAATGGAAAGTATATTATCAATTTCTTATTTACTAAATGTATAATTTTTAAATTGATTTATGTTAAAATATTTAAAATTATATAGGATCTAAATATGAAATTAATTTAACGTTAATTTATTTCTTGAAATTTAAATCATTATGAATCCCATTATAACCTCGTTATGTTTTCACTTTTCAATAGTTTCAGTAGTAAGACGAATCCCCATCAAAAGTCAAATTTTAACTTTTGACTAAGAACCCTTATTTTCAAATTAAACTCTAAGTTTGAGCACAGCATAAATAAGTGCTATACCTAAGGAAATTATATATATTTCCACTAAAATTATTTATTCAGTCTTAATTCACTGTTTTGCCTTATTTCTTGAAATTTTAGAAAATTCATTTGATGAAATAAAAGAATTCACACACGCCATTTTAGGTTAATTGTTAAATTGCTTCTACCTTTGTTCAAGTTTTGAAATTTTTGTTAGTATTTATGACCCTATGTATTACACCATTACAAATGATTAATTAAAATAATTAATAATAATTGATAGTGTTAGTCATGTTTTTAGGTGTTGGCTTGTTTTGATTTTCTTAGATTGTTGATAGGTTGATTAGTAGATATGGTTGTGGAGTTTTATTTGATATTATCTTTTGAATATTGATAAGATCGGTTGGTTTATCTTTTGGAAAGTGATAAAATATGATTGAGAGATATCATTCAAATTATATCGATATTGATAAAACTTATGAAAACTCTTATTGAAACGTCCACCGCTAATTTTTTTTAATATAAATCATAAACTCGAAAATTAACAAATAAAACCACTTAATCTTTCCATTAGTCAAACTAATTTAACAATTTGAATCTCAAGTGCATAACAATCCCTAAATCGTCAATTAACAAAAAATCCTACGTCGACCATTAAAAAGATCAAGTAAAAATAAACTAAAATAAAGCAATAAATGTCTCTAAGAAAATCATTAACAATAATCTTTTAAATCTTTTATCTATCAATCTAATGCAAAAAATAAATGTCCCTCGGGTGTGTATTGTCGCACTCGATTCACTCAATCGTTAGCGTCTCCTCATACCATCAAATCCTGCAACATTCAAACCTAGTGAGTCTAATGACTCAGCACGTTCTAAATATAAGTAGCAAATAATACATATACAATCACATGCATTAAGAATCATATTTTTATTTAAAATAATTTTTATGCATAAATAAATCGTAAATCGTAAAATCATTTGATCGTAAAGCTTTCAATCTTTTATCATTTTGGGCGAAGTTTGATAATTGAAAGTGACTAGCATTTTATCCTTTGGTCGACTGATCAGTCTTCAGCTCCACATGGCCCGTGGGGACGGGTACTAGGCATCGCCATGAAAATACGATCGGTGGGCTCCCTTTAGGGCCTTTTCCCGTAAACTGGCTCCCTCTGGAGCCATTTCACTCATGACATTCCCATAAAATTGTAAGTTTACCGTTCCTTATTAAAACGGATCCCCACATATCCTCTATCCTTTGTCACAGTCAATTCACATCTCTCAAAATATTTTTCATTTTCTTTTTAAAGTATAAAATATCATAACTTTCAAAAATAACATTTTTAACAGTAAAAATTGCACATCCTTACCATAAAATATCATATTTCCATAAAAGTCATCATAATAAATCATTTCGCATGCGTTATGACCCTTCGGGAAGGTGCCAACCTATTTCGTATTACCCACGTGTAAAATGATTGTTTTGCCAATAGACGTATAATTTCTCGATTTTGACATTTTCTTAATTTTATTGACATGGGCTTATCCCAAATAATTATTTAAGCCCAAATAATTATTTTAAATCTTTCTTAATTTTTACTGAACCAGACCCGAGCCGCGAGCCCCTTGGCTGCTGCTGCCTTACCCGAGCATTGGGGAAGAGTTCCAACTCACGTGGACTTCTTCCCATGCGCCTGAACTCGAGTCCTAGCCCTGCTAGGACTCTTCCCCACCCTTGACCACGTCCAGCTCAGCCACCTAACCGAGCCTTGTGCAGCCATGCACCGAGCCACCCCATTGAATCGTGTGTGAACCATCCCAAAACCCTAGGATTCTCCTTGCAACTCACGTACATCACTTAGCTTATTGTCCAGCCCTCTTTCCTTTTAAATAGTTCATATTCTATCCATCAATCATTCTATGTTGGCAGCATACTAGTTGGAAATCATATGACGTTCATATATACTTAAAAATATTCCAAAACTTTGAGAATAATTGGCAAAACGTTTAGCGATTTAAACTCCAATATTTTCCAAAGAAACAAATTGAAGACACGTTTGATGTCATTAAACGCTTGAAGCGTGGAAAGACAATCGGTTCCAAGGATAAAAATCCTCGAAAAAGAAAAAGCATAGAAAAACACGATGATCACGAAATAGAGAATGATATTCTGGCAGAAATACATGATGATGAAAATGTTTTGTTAGAACCACAAACTGATGAGAATCGTGATCTATCAATTATATTAATATTGGAAAAATATGGAACCGATAAGATATAAAAGAAATTGATGAAATATTTTCTTACAATACGGCATTTGACATCATAAATGACAATGAAGATCATGAATCAAAATCTTTTGATGAATGTAAAAATTGACAGAACTGGATAAAATGGAAAGACGTCATCCAGATTGAATTGGATTCACTGAATAAACGTAACGTTTTTGGACTTATAGTCCTTAAACATGAAGGTGTAAAACATGTTGGGTACAAATGTGTTTTTATTCGAAAGCGAAATGAGAAAAATGAAATAGTAAGATATAAAGCTCGACTTGTTGCACAAGATTTTTCTCAAAGGCCTGGAATTGATTATGAAGAAATGTATTATCCTATTATGGATGCAAATACGTTTCTGTTTTTGATTAGTTTTGCGGTATCTGAAAATTTAGAAATGCGTCTTATGGATGTTTTCAAAGCTTACTTATATATATATATATATATATATAAATTCTTGAAAGATTTAAGATGCCTGAAACACAAAGTTCAAAACCCATATAATATTATTCTGTGAAACTGCAAAGATCATTATATGGGTTAAAGCAATCCGGTCGAATGTGGTATAATCGGCTAAGTGAACACTTAATGAAAAAGAAATATGTTAACAATTCAATATACCGTTGCGTTTTCATTAAGAAAACAACATCCTAGATGCGTAATTATTGATGTATATGTTGATGATTTAAAATCATTGGAACGAATAAAGAAATTCAAGAAGTTGTGTCACACTTGAAGGAAGAATTTGAAATGAAGGACCTTGAAAAAACAAAGTATTGTTTGGGTTTGCAAATTGAACAGAAAGAATGTTGAATATTTATTCATCAGTCAAATTATACAGAAAATGTCCTTAAACGTTTTAATATAGATAAATCAAATCCTTTAAGTACTTCAATGGTTGTTAGATCATTAAACATAGAAAATGATCCATTCCGTCCATGTGAAGATGATGAAGTTATTCTTTGTCCAGAAGTATCATATCTAAGTGCTATTTGTGCCCTTATGTATCTTGCAAATTGTACAAGACCTGATACTCTTTTACTGTAAATTTATTGGCAAGATTTAGCTCATATCCAACAAAAAGACACTGGAACGGAATTAAAGATATATTCCGTTATCTACAAGGAACGACATACTTGGGACTTTTGTATTCAAAAGATACCAATCAAAGCATAACTGGTTATGCTGATGCTGGGTATTTATCTGATCCACTCAAGGCACGTTCTCAAACCTGATATGTATTTACTCGCGGAGGCATTGCAATTTCTTGGCGTTCACAGAAAAAAAACATTCACAACAACTTCATCAAGTCACGCCGAGATTATTGTATTACATGACGCAAGCCGTGAATGTGTGTGGCTAAATTCAATGACCGAACATATCCAAATCTCATGCGGATTATCATTCGACAAGAAGTCTATGACAATATATGAAGATAATGCTACATGTGTTACTCAAATGAATAAAAATATATAAAAAACGATAGAACTATACATATTCCCCCTAAGTTCTTCGCATTCATCCAAGAGCTTGAGAAGAATAAAGATATTGATATTCGTCACATTCAGTCAAGGGAAAACTCATCAGATCTCTTCACAAAGGCACTTCCTACGACAATATTCGGAAAGCATATATATAATATTGAATACACAATCTATGAAATTTTTGGAGAATAGTTCGTGTTAACATGAGGGAGATTTCACGTGACTGCACTCGTTTTTCCTTACTATGGTTTTTATCCCAATGGATTTTTCCTAGTAAGATTTTTAAAGAGACAATATAAAAATATGTAATGAAGACAATCATTGTATCATGATCATTATCACAAGGGGAGTGTCGAAAATAAGAGTTGAATTATTGAACGTTGAAAATAAGAGTTGTAAATATTGAAAATTAGCGTGTGATGATGTATGTAATAATATATTTATTTTGAATTATTTTCAAATATATTCTATAAATAGATCTCTCAATTTGTGACGAAGAACACAATTAAGTGGAGAAAATTTTATAAAGTATGTAGTTTAATATATTTTGTGAGTTTGAGATTTTTAATTTACCGTAAATTTTTAGTTTTAACACAAATCTTATTTTATACATACATGCATATATATACATACGTACACATATAATATAATATGCAGCAAAGAAAAAAAAAATCTATTGTAAATGTAAAATTATGTCAGAAAATATTAACATGATACGAATATTATTTTGAGAAATGATCATATTATTGTTTCGTTTTTAAAACAATTATAATTAGTTTATATTAAGATATGTGAAAATATGAGAAAATATTTTGGAAAAAGAGAATAAAAATAAGCAAGAGTTCTGTTCATTTTTGTTTTGTGAGATAGGTACGATTGTCCATGAGAAACAAACACATTCACGAATCCAAAAAGGAGAGGATATACGTGTGAATGGTATATATTTTCTCAATTTTACAAATGTCAAACTAATTTAACATAATATAATATGTTATATCATACATATATTAATTTCCATTATTGATATATTATTATGAACAATATATTCGTCTTTTTTTTTATTTTGATATTTTAAATTATCGAATTTAAGTTTTAGTCCAGAATCATTGTATTTTTTTATTTGGTCATTTTCTTGATGTGACCCTAATGTGAGTATTGTCAAGTTAGCATTCCCAATAAAAAAATGTTAAATTTGTCAGATATTGAAATTTAAAAACGTAAAAAATCAAAATCGCAAAAAATAATAATACATTATCAAAATTGCAAAATTTTCCTATGATAGTTTTCACTCGTATGTATATATGTATGAATTACACACACACACACATATATTCACACACAAACACACACAAACAATATATATATATATATATATATATATTCTTTACATGCAGAGAATAGGATTACTGAAATATTAATATATTAATATTATAAGCACGATTACGTTGTAAATGGTAACTAAAAGGTCACATTAACGCGTGATTTCATGATAAATGCTTTCTGATACAAAATCAAATCATGGATTTAAGTACTGTATCAAAAATATACATGAATTTGAATTTTAAGGATTGATGTATGGAATATTAATTTCGGTTTCTTCTTCCAACTGTGATTACATGCAATTAACCCATTAATTAAATATGTAAAGGGAAATAATTCCATTTCTAAAAAATCACCCAATATTTGCCTATAAATTTAATCTTGGTTTCTTGCAAAATCTTCATTGCTCATATATAGATAGATATCAATGGCTTTTTCTTCCAAAGTAGCCTTGTTCCTTCTTGCCTGCATTTTCTTGATTTCTGGAATTGAATCGAACAAACATGGTGGGATCACTCTTGATTTGATACACCGGGACTCCCCCGATTCCCCCCTCTACCGTTCCTCGTACACACGTTACGAACGTCTAACAAATGCGTTCCAACGTTCGTTTTCACGTAAATCTTCTCTCCATAGGACGTACAAGGTAACAAACTCGGGCTCGGGGTCGTTTGAGTCAACCCTCACTTCCGTTGGCGGGGAGTACCTGATGAAGATACGCATCGGGACGCCACCCGTGGAGATCCTGGGCATAGCTGACACCGGAAGTGATTTGACATGGACTCAGTGCAAGCCATGTGCATCGTGTTTCAAACAGAAGTTCCCACTTTTTGATCCAAACAACACCAAAACATACCGAAAGTTGTCGTGTGAAGCCGAGCTATGTTCCGTGGTCGGTCAATCAGGTTGCGACGGCGAAAACAAGTGCAACTATGAGGTGTCCTACGGCGATAGGTCGTACAGCACCGGCGAAATGGGAACCGAGACGTTTGTCTTAGGGAACGCCACGTTTCCTAAGGTGGCATTTGGTTGCGGGCACGATAACAGTGGCACGTTCAACGAGACAGCAACCGGGATCGTCGGACTCGGGGGTGGGGACATATCGATAGTCAAGCAGCTAGACAAGTCGATCGGGGGTCGGTTCTCGTACTGTCTGACGTTTCTTGACTCGAATGTTTCTAGCAAGATAAGTTTCGGGGCCAATGCGGTAGTCACGGGGCCTAAAGTGGTGTCGACTCCAATAGTTCAAAAATCACCTAGCACCTTCTACTTCCTAACTCTAGAGGGAGTCAGCGTGGGGAAGAAGAGGTTGGAGTACGTTTCTGACGTATCCGATTACAACCAACAGGCTGCTGGTGGTAACATCATTATCGACTCCGGGACAACGTTAACGTTTCTCCCCGAGGGACTATTCTTCGATCTGGAGGCGGCTCTAGTCAAAGTTATCAAGGGCAACCGTGTCCAAGACCCTCAAGGCGTTTTCCAGCTATGCTACGAGTTGCCTAGCACCGGTGAATTCGACATCCCGCCCATAGTTGTACACTTTTCGGGGGCAGATTTGGAGGTGACGCCGGGGAGCACGTTCATCGAGGTGAATCCCGGCGTGGTTTGTTTGACGTTCGTGCCGTCGAACGATTTCTCCATCTTCGGCAACTTGCACCAAATGAATTTTAATATAGGGTATGATCTTGTGAACAACGAAGTCAGTTTCTTGCCAACTGATTGTAGCAAGTTCGAGTAAGGAAACTACAGTGTGACTATTTGTTTATTTCTCAAGTTTGGCTCAATACATTTATTTTTATTTGGACGTTCGAATTCCGTTCGAAAAAAAAAATTAATGGAAAGTTTCTCTCTTCCAAGTAAATTAAACTTCGAATATCACAATTTCAAAACCTTGGACCAAGACTTAAAATAGATGTCGAATAATTAAAAACAAAAGACGATCTTTTCTGTTTATGAAAAATAAAATAAAATAGGAATATTAAATCAAAATCTTTTCAATAAAGCTATTACAAAAATTTGCTCGAAGTTTATAGATGGGAGCAATTATCCACCTTTTTTTTATATGGAAAAATATCTTTTCATTTTTAAAAAAGGAAAATGTATTTAGCTTTCGTAAAAAGTAAAAACTATGTTTGAGAATTTTATAATTTCAAAATTAAAATTTTCATTATTAGTCCACTTCCATGGATGGAAACCACTATACAAACACATCACTAATCCTAAATTGTAATTGCATGATATGCTTTGGTGCCACACACATTATAGATATTAACCTAACAATAGTCTTTTCCGATGTCTAGTTTTTGCAATATCGAATTTTCAAAGAGAACACCGATACTATGATACAACCAAAAGACAGGTGATTAAGTGGTAAAAGTCTCCCAAACTCGATACTCACTCCGCAATTCTTTCTACAGCAACGAGAAAACAAAACATACCAGAACCCAAAAATAAAAGATCTAAAAGACCACGTATGATCATTAGATATATGCACGCATACAAGTTTGAAGTTGTGTGTTGCAAGAACAGGGATGTAAAATGTTCCACAAAAATCCAATCATTAGGGATCCTTTGTTAGAAGGCAAATATGAAGCAATTTAACATTTTCATATACAGATGAAAACTACCAGGAAAGCAAATACAGAGGCAGACAAATAGCTGGTAACGAAAAAAAAAGAGAGAACTTGTTATACGTGGGGGCAAACATGCGACAACAAAGTCCAAGAAAGAACCAAGAACCTGATCCGAAGGCAGATAAATTGCTCTAGTTTTGATGATAATGAACAAAGAACAAGCCTTTTCAATCATGGTTTCGCAGAAAGAATGAATAAATTTAGCTCGAGATACGTTGGAGCAGATCGCATCCCCGTTCTGTGCTAGTTTGCTTCTGAACTTTTGATGCGTGATGCAACAGATGATGATAGGAATCGCTTCTTTCAAGGTTCAATCAGAACTTGAGTCGTAGAAATCGCTGGGGCAGGGTGTTAATATCTCAGATTCGAGTATTTGGACAACTTTGTGCATGGTGGGGCGATCCTCGGGGATTGAAGAAACACATTGGATAGCAATTGACAGTATGGCATCGAGGCTTTCAATTTGCACTCCTTCGCTGTGTGGATCGACTATTTCTTGCTGTCTGTTTTCTGAAACTAGATAGTTTAACTGCAGAAAATGAAAACGTTTAACTTAATTCGATAAACACGCGGATAAAAAATTCAACACATACCATCAGGTTGACATATAAGCTTAGTTATTGAGAAACCAAATGCGTTGGAATCTCCAAAGAAAACAGACTAATTTGATTTTCAATGGAAGCTTGTTGGGTGGAAACTGGTTAAGAAATGGAGGTCATAAGCGGGAAAAATGAGAGTAAAAAAAATGGTATTCCAACATAACTTTCTCCCCCAGATTGATACAAATTACAAGTTGGATTATTAAAATTGGAGTATCATGCCTTATCCTGTCTTCTAATCCTCATATTAATTGGTGCAACTTTCATACTAATTTCTACGCATGCACTTTATCTCAATTACTAGATACAAGACCACCAAAGAGTAAACCATGGTAATACTTTAATTAAATTACAAATAAATTTATATCTCAAAAGTGCAAATTCTTAAACTTTCATATTAATTATTTCAATATCACATATGCTATCATTATTTCTACCATTGTCATGTCAATTAATATGAAAATTATTTTTTCCCAAATTTACACGACAAATATCATGTTTGCCCCATTCGACTACTATTTTGATTAACTCACAAATTAATTAAAAGTTCTTTATAAAATATTTTCAGAAAATCATATGACAGATTCATATGCATTGTGTATGTCCATAGCAGTAAGATGACAATTTGACAGCTATAGTTGTATAAAAGAACTTTACCCATCCAACAATGTTGAGACCCTTCTCAATGAAGGAGGCATCAGTTGGCCGCTTTCCACTCAGAATTTCAAGCACCAGGACACCAAAACTATAAACATCAGTCTTTTCAGTAGCCCTGCCACTCTGCATATACTCTGCACAATAAGATACCATGGAATACAGAGCATTAAAAGAGTTTAACCTCAAGCCATAAAAATCTAGACTAAGAACACAAACAAACAAAGAAAGACCAATGAAGGTAGGCTAGAAATGACATAGTACACTGAATGATATAAATGATCAATAATAAAAGTGATATTGAATCTGGGTGATATCAGAGACATGATACGGCTTTCTAATCATCGTTTTGAAAGTTCACGTTATCCCCAAGGAGATCACCAATAAAATAATATTCAAATCTTCAAGTTAAACATTTGAAAATCATTCAATGTGTCATTGCCTTGTATCTACATGCAGAGACGTCGAAAGAAAAAGAAAGCAATAAATAATTCATAGTTTATGTGCCTACCTGGCGCCAGATATCCAAATGTGCCAGCAACAATGGTAGTAATGTGTGATTCATCATCCTTCAATAACTTAGCCAGTCCAAAGTCAGAGACTCGAGCTCCAAAATTCCCATCAAGTAAAATGTTGCTCGACTTGATATCACGGTGGATAATTCGAGGAGAACAATCATGATGCAGATAGGCAAGGCCTTTTGAAGCTCCCACAATGATATTCAAACGAGCAACCCAATCTAGTTGCTCAGCCCTCTCTGTGCCAAATATATGCGACGTTACTAAATTGCAAAAAAAAAAATGAAATATCTAACCTTGAATAGATTGACGAGCAAACAAAAAGTGCCCAAGTCCAAAATATTTAAATGCCTTTTTATTCAATATCATTGAAGAAACAAGAATGCAGCAACATTAGCAATTCTACACCAGAACATTGCATTCAATTTCTATGTGCATTAAGTATTTACTGATGAAAAATTACACTTATTGTGATTTTAACATGCACAAAATAAGATCACTTCATATTACTGTTTAATTATTCCTTGAGCTATAAGCAAAAGTAAGACGAACTTCACAAAATTTGTTCAATCATAAATGCATGTTTTCAGATTCAGGTGAAAGGAGTCCTAAGTTACTAACATACCATGAAGAGCTTCATCTAGGCTGCCTCCAGATAGGAAATCATATATTAGCAATTTGGATGTCGGAGAATTGCAATATCCTCGAAGGTTCACAAGATACCTATGTTTGATGCTTCCAAGAATTTCAAGTTCCCGTTCAAAAAAGCGATCAAACCCCTCGTTTATCTTCACAATTCTTTTCAAAGCAAATACATTGCCATCATCCATTACAAGCTTGTACACAGTTCCAAAACCCCCCGCCCCTATTATATGCTCTTCATTCAAGTTCTCTAGCTTTTTGATGATCTCCTTTGAAGTGTAAGGCAGATCTCCATGGAACATCACAATTGATGCTCCTGAAACCATGACATAGAAAAAGAGGATACAATTTAAAAAAACGAAAGACCAAGAGTTGCACATATCAAAAGAAAATGTATTTTAAGTTTTTGTGCATAGGTTTCAGATCACCACCTCCACTAACATCCATAGCAAGACCTTTCCCTTGGTTTTTACCAAGTCTCTTATACAGAAAACAACCCCAGAAGCACATAAGTGCTACCAGAAGCAAGGCACCAACAGTGGCCAGTGCACTTATAAGAAGCCGCCCTGAATACTTCTTCTTGGCTTGGGTTTGGGCTGAAAAACCACAAAGAAAAAGGTCAAATGCTACTTTGAAATATATAAAATAGAAAACCCAGTATGGTACAAATGTAAATTTTAAGATAAATGAAAAGGAAAAAAGCATCAAAAGCAAAAGCTTCTCCATGAACATTCTCTATCCCATTGTGCATGTCGCAAATGATATAAGATTACTACGTACTCCCAAAATTCTTGTTAAGTGCTGAATAGATAAAATACTTTTCAGTATAATTCCCCTGATTTACGCCTTACTTAAATTCTTGGCAGCATGAAAGGCAAAATAAAATTTTTGATAGAAGAACAATCTCCATTGGATATCAAAACCAGTTTTTGAGAGTTAGCGAGTTATCCATGTGGTAGACCGTCTTAGACTATTGGATTGAAAGGTTAGATTTACATTTCTTAATAGATGTTCAAATTCAGGAAAAACATGCATGCCGAGGATGTCAGGTCCTAACTATCTAAACCAGATGATGATTGTAGAAAAACTATAAGAACATTCTCCCAAGCAATATGTCAACAAAATGATTAGCAAAATAGAAGCAGAACAGTTTCCAAGAAAATACTTTACCTGAAGTTGTAGGCTGAGGCAATTCGGTAGACCCACCACTGTTCTTACATATTTGAATTTGCTTGCCGCATAATTCGAGGTTCCCGACAAATCTGCCAAGAAGAGCATGAAATGAGCATTGCAGAAGGCCAGTTGAAAGGAAAATTACAAAAAGAAAAAAATATATTCCATTATTAGAACCACAATGAAAAACAAAGTATTTTGTAAATCAAAAAGGATGTATGTAATTAGATATGTAGGACGCCAAAATTATTATTACACAGCCCAACAACAATTCTAATTCTTAGTTAAGCCACGATTCAAAGAGCGCCTAAACTGAAAAGGGTAGCCTTCTGGATAAAAAAAAATCTCTCAAACTTATGAGTCAATCATGGCCGATATGAAATCATAATGTTGCCTATACCTTGAGATCCACGACAACCCACTTTAGACCGCTTTCATTAATCTAAATTATTACTATTATATTACCGCTTGGTCTTTTTGTATGGTCATTTTTTCAAACAATACTACCCAAAAAAAAACAAAAAACTAACCCATACATTTATAGAATTGATAAATTATTTTCATAAAAAGTCGCACACTATCCACACAAATTACAAACATTTCTAGTATAGCTTGTCTGTTACTTTTTTTAAAAAAGGTACACGTTATCCAAACAATAATTACACACTACCACAAAACAATTACAAGTGTGTTAAATATATTTGCTTGTATTTTAATATAAACATAGACGCAACTCCAAGAATAATTATCAACAAAATGCCTACTGTACAAGCACATAATATATGCATAGGGGCGCTAGTTTATCACTATTCATCCATACATCTCAATCGAGCCAATGATATGAAGATAGGTCAAACTATCGATATTTAACTCATGATAGCCCTATGCATATCAAACAATTAGTAGAACGGACGGAATAATATGGAAATATTTACACTAGTAAAACATAACTGAGAACTAAATACATATATAGCTTCCAAAAGAAGTACAGATCCCATAATAACAACATTTAGCACTTACGAATCGTTCTGAAAGTTGGCAAGTACGCCGTCAGAGGGGATAAGTCCCACCAGAAAGTTTGTTGATACATTGCTTCAATCATCACATGAGATCAAAATTAAAAATTTAGACCAAGAAAAACCATATAAAATTCACGCAACTCAGAGTTCAGGTCACTCACAATGTTGAAAGCTTGCCTAAATTCCCGAGCGAAGAAGGAATACCTCCGCTAAGAGAGTTGCTAGAAAGATCCCTGCAAAAATGGAGAATGATGTACTAACCTAATAGTGAATTTCTTTAGATGTGACCAGAAACTCCATTTGATAAGAATTAAGGTAATCACAAGTAAATGAGCATATGCTCAAAATGTAAAATGAAATGACTAAAACTTTCTCCCGGAATCTCAACAGCGTAAACAAGCACCATGGTTATAAGATAAATAGCCTAGACAATCTTGACATTCACAGATACAGAAAAAAAGGGAAGCAGGACTAGGGTGGAGGATAGAAGTGATTTCTATATTATGCCTCATTCAACCACTAATTAGGCTTAGCTCGAGCAGGACCCAACAATTCAAGGAGAATTATCAAGTGCTCAAGAATCTTATTCATGCCTGATATTTTACTCTCTTGACATCGTGTACGATTCTTATTAGCTACTCACCGATGAATGTATGAATCACTCCAGCATGCTACTTTAAACCCAACGTCTCCTTTACAGTTAGCAGGCAAACCTTAATCATAGTTCGATTGATGGATGTTGCTACTAGACTTTACTGAATATAGGAGTAAAGCATTTTACGTAGTCAAAACAAAGTTCAAATACACTTAACCAAATAAACAGTACAAAAAAATGATAATTCTAACTCATTCTAGAAAGTCAGATTTGACACAGTTTAGGTTACTACTAACTGCAGACAAGACTGATTAACAATCCAGTACAACATGCATAAATATTAAACATAATTTAATAGACAAGATATACGCGGTGTGGCTTCTGCTTAGTCGATGAGAGTTAACCATAAACGCAGGAATTGGAAATTACTTGAACTAGCTCTAGACAAAGTATGTGTAGTGCAACTTGGGCATAGTTGACAAAAATTAAGCATGACCACATAAATTAGAATTTAAATTTAAACTAGTTCTAGACCGAGCAACCTATCCAGGATATTTCATGTTAAAGAGTGAAACATTTCTGCATTCATGATTCAGAACCCAGTACATGCACTGAGAAATAGAGGGGCGTTTTCATGAATTAGTTGTAATCAAACCCTTTACTCTCAGGATGATATGATGCAGTCATCATGATCCAAATTATCTTCATAGAAAAAGTTCTCTCCTACCAAGAATTTTTAAGACCATGGAATCTTCTATAACAAGATGTTAAAACTAAAGACTCAAGAATCACAGACAAGAATCACAGAATCAATATTCAGAAATTTGAAGATAGTTTACTTACAAGCTTTGAAGCTGAGAAAGGTTTCCCAACTCAGAGGGAATCGATCCACTTAAATAGTTTCCCTGCAAATATCTGTGAATAATATAATCAAGATCATCACGCATTATTCAAACAAAAGAAAAGCTGGCTGGTCCAATAACAAAAAAGAAAATTGTAGTGATGCAGCAAAATTGCAGTGAATTTTCATCCTTTGCTTATCACTTGGGTCTCACTCGATGTAATGCAAAAAAAGAAAAAGTAAACAAATACAGCAGAGGATTTGGTGTGATGTTAGTACATATTTCAGAGAACAATCGTTTACATTCAACCACATGTTACAACTTTTCTTTTGTACTCACCCCGTGTGGGTCTCTTTTTGTTAAAACAGATGATAGGTCACTGCAGGAAGGATCTAGATGATGTTGAGATATTGGAGGCCTTGCAAGTTAAAATATAGTATGATAACCACTAATATCAACAAAATGTATATTATGATATTGGCTCATCTCTAAGTCTAGATGTTTGTTGTATAAGGCATGTATTTATGTTCTGATGGTTCTCCCATTTTGATTATGATGCCAAAAATTGTGTGCACATATATTGGAGGTTTATATATTTACTTTCAACGGAATATATGTATTGAATATGTATATCATTCTTGTTGGGTCGGTAGAAACGATTTATGAGGAGATTGTGTATTTATAGATTATCATGCCATCAATTATTATACGTTGGTGAGCGTTATCACACTCAAGGACTTGTGAAGCTAAAAACGTAGGACAAAGAATCGGTGGAAGGCACCGTGTGCTTCTTCTATTCCAAAATGATTAGGTTACAAGGATTTAAATAAAGAAAACAAAACAAAGCGATAAGATAATAAAATCTAATCCTAGGAAATCAAAAACAAACAAAAGATAAACGAAGATAAGAGAATAAAGATCCTATCAACTAAAGATCCTATCAACTAACTAAAGATCCTATCAACTAAGTAAAGATAAGATAGAGAATCTAACACTCCCCCTCAAGGTGGGTCGTAGAGATTAATCATGCCCAGCTTGGAAGATAATTCAGCAAATGTGGGGCGAAATAGAGCTTTTGTAAGAATGTCAGCTAACTGAAGTTGAGAAGGAACGTAGGTGACAGTAATAATCCCATCTTCAATTTTCTCGCTGATGAAGTGACGGTCAACTTCAACATGTTTCGTCCTATCATGGTGAACCGGATTCTTTGATATGCTGATGACTGCTTGATTGTCACACAATACTTCAACTTGAGAATTTTCTTCAACCTTCAACTCTGTTAACAATCTTCTAAGCCACATTCCCTCACATATCCCAAGGGCCAATGCTCGAAATTCGGCTTCGGCGCTACTGCGGGCAACGACAGATTGCTTCTTACTCCTCCATGTTACCAGGTTCGCCCAAACAAATGTACAATACCCTGATGTCGACCGTCGGTCTGTAGTGGATCCAGCCCAATCAGCGTCACTGTATACTCTAGTTCTTCGATCTGTAGTCTTTCTAAATAGGATGCCTTTACCAATGGACCCTTTGAGGTACCTCAACACCCGATATGTAGCAGCCATATGTTCCTCGGTCGGATTGTTCATGAACTGACTGATAACACTTACCACAAATCCAATGTCTGGTCGAGTATGTGACAGGTATATTAATTTCCCCACTAATCTTTGATATCTCCCCTTGTCTACTAAAGGATGGTCCCCTTTCTCCCAAAATTTGATATTTGGATCCATTGGAGTGTCTGTAGGCTTACACCCTAACATCCCTGTTTCTTGCAGAAGATCAGTAACATATTTACGTTGAGAAATAAATATGCCACTAGACGATCTGGCTACTTCCATTCCCTAGAAAATACCTTAGATGTCCGAGATCTTTCATCTCAAATTCCTGACCAAGAAGAAGTTTCACATGCTCGATTTCTTCTTTGTGATTCCCTGTGAGAACAATGTCATCCACATAAACAATAAGGATTGCACTTTTATCGTCTTCAGAGTGTTTCATGAATAATGTATGATCGGTCTGACATTGGGCATAGCCATCGTTCTTTAATACTTTCATGAATCGATAAAACCAAGCCCTAGGGGATTGTTTAAGCCCATACAAGGACTTCCGCAACCTGCACACCTTGGTAATTGGTATTTCAGAATCAAACCCAGGAGGTATTTTCATGAAGACTTCTTCCTCAAGATCACCATTAAGAAATGCATTTTTGACATCAAGTTGGTACAGTGGCCAGTCGAGATTAACAGCAAGAGACAGAAGAACTCGGATAGTGTTAAGTCTAGCAACAGGAGCAAACGTTTCTTGGTAATCAATGCCGTATGATTGAGTATATCCCCTGGCTACAAGTCTAGCTTTTAGTCGTTCTATACTCCCATCAGACTTATGTTCTACTGTAAAAATCCACTTGCACCCGACCGGTTTCTTACCTGATGGAAGATCAGTGATGTCCCATGTATTGTTCCTTTCCAATGCCTTTATTTCATCAAAGACAGCTATTTTCCAATTTGGATCATTTAAGGCATCTTCGATAGTGGAGGGAATCTGGACCTGATCAAGATTAGAAAGGAACGCACAATATGTAGGTGAAAAACGTTTAAATGAGACAAAGTTTCCTATCGGGTGTTGTGTGCAAGATCGAGTTCCCTTCCGTAGTGCAATAGGCCTTTCATCAAGATTATCATCAAGCTCACTGTTGTTAATCACATGAGTATCAGTAATGGTCAAATCGTGAGGGTGAGTACCTGGATTTGTCCTCGGGAAGATGTCATTGACAGCCTGAATTTCTGCGGGCATTGGTATAGTCTCTTGATGATGATGCTTCCTACGAGAATATGTATGAATTGGCTCATGGAGGTTGAGTTTTCTATGATCTGGAGAAGAGTCTATTGGCGTAGTAGTAGATATAAGAGGCTCTATATGTGGGATGGATGGGGTTGTGGATTCCAGACTGTTTGGTTCATTGATGGATGACTCCCCCTGAAGGGAAGACCCTGGGTAGAACGGCTGAAATTCAGAGAACGTGACATCCATAGAAGTGTAGTATTGTTTTGTGGTGGGAGAATAGCATTTGTACCCTTTCTGGCGTGGAGAATAGCCGAGAAAGATGCACTTGACAGCACGAGGTTCGAGTTTGTTGCGGTGATGCGAGGGTATGTGGACAAAGGAGGAACAACCAAACACTTTAAGTGGAAGGTCATGAAGTAAATGAGGAGAAGGATGAGTTTCCAGGAGGGTCTGAATAGGAGTTTTAAATTGCAGTATTCTTGAGGGCATTCTATTTATTAGGTACGTAGCAGTTAATATTGCATCACCCCAATAGTAGTGAGGAACATTTGAGGTAAGGAGTAATGCACGAGCAACCTCAAGAAGATGGCGATTTTTGCGCTCAGAGACTCCGTTTTGTTGAGGGGTATACACACATGAGCTTTGGTGAATAATCCCATGTGATTGCAGATAACTCCCCAACTCAGAATTGAAATAATCACGGGCCCTATCAGTGCGTAGCACACGAATATGAGAAGAAAATTGGGTTTTAATCATTGAATGAAAATGTTTAAAGATTTGAGTACTTTCTGATTTATTTTTCATGAGAAAAACCCAAGATAGTCGAGTGTGGTCATCGATGAATAAGATAAACCAGCGAGTTCCATTGAGGTTGGGGGTATTAGATGGCCCCCAAATATCACTATGGATAAGGGAAAATGGCGTAGATGGTTTATAACAATTGGGTCTAAACGTAGTACGAGTGTGTTTTGAAAATTGACATATATCACAATTAAATGGAATGGAAATTTTATTGCGAAATAAGTCAGGAAACAATTTCTGAAGATATAATGGATTTGGATGACCTAAACGATAGTGCCATAAAACAATATACTTGATCTTATTAGAGCTTAAAGCAGAGGCAGAGTGAGGTACTGATTTTGGGGCAGAAGATGAGTCCAAGGCATCATCTGTCTTGAGAATATATAATCCAGTTGAAAGTTCAGCACTGCCAATCGTCCTCCCCGATGCCACATCCTGGAAAACACACGAATTACCCAAAAACTTAGTTAGGCAGCCAAGCTCATGATTCAGTTTACTAACAGACAGTATGTTACAAGCAAGTTCTGGCACAAACAGGACAGAATGAAGACAAATATCCTTAGTTAACCGAATGGAGCCACAACCAGTCACGGTGGATAGAGAACCATTGGCTATTCGAACTGTGTTAGGGGCATTGCACTGCTGAAAACTATGAAAGTAGTTGAGGCATCCAGTCATATGGTTGGATGCGCCTGAGTCGATTATCCAATAGGATGACATATCATTCTGTGAAGATGTAAATGAGGCAATACCTGAATGAGCCATATTACCGATGCTGCTGAGAGATGGAGAGGGAGTGACAGTAGGCTGTCCAAACAATTTCTGGAGAGCATCGAGTTGTTCCTTCGTGAAGGGTGGCTGTTCAGAATTTGGAGAATCAATAGTAGCTGTGTTTGCACGTCGCTCCCTTGCTGGTTTCCAATCAGCAGGCTTCCCGTGAACTTTCCAGCAAGTATCTAGTGTATGTGAAGACTTGCGACATTTTGGACACCACGGACGGCTTTGCTTGTTTTGGCCAGGACTGGGTAAATTTGAGATCATGCGCATACTCCCATTAGAGTCATCGCTTGATAATGTGAGACGATGTTGGGCGGCCAAGGTGGATACATCGACAGAGGGATGCAAATCTGTCGTTGCTAACATAATACGGCTCTCTTCATGGCGAACAGCAGAAAATACAACCCGAAGGCTTGGTAAAGGTTTAGTGCCCAGAATTCTACCCCGTACATCGTCGAGTGATGGGTTGAGGCCTGATAGGAATCTGAATATCCTCCGCTGCTCCACAATCCCCCGAAATCTGTCACCATCTGCTAGGCACTCCCAGTCATAAACTTCGAATAGATCTAATTGTTGCCATAGACGGGTAAGTGCATTGAAGAAATCGGTGACCGAGGACTCTCCTTGGCGGAGATCCTGTAATTGGCATTCGATAGCAAACAATTCGGAGGTGTTATCTTTGCTGGAGTATGTATCCTTAGCGGCTTCCCAAATTTCCTTGGCACTGCGATATAGGAGGAAATTCTCTCCTATTTCGGTTGTCATGGAATTTATTAACCACGACATAACCATGCAATTCTCTGAATTCCACGTCCGAGATCTTGGATCCTCGGAAGTTGGACATATCGCTTCACCGGACAGGAAACCATCTTTCCCACGGCCACAGATAAAAAGCTTGACAGATTGAGACCACTGCAAATAATTCTTGCCATTCAATCGATGACAAGTGATGGGTACGGACGAGAAATCAATAGCCGAGGGGTTGGTTTCTGGAGGAAGGGATATTTTCGGTGTTGCCATGCCGTGTTTGGTCATGAATATCCCGTAGGCTCTGATACCATGAAGCTAAAAACGTGGGACAAAGAATCTGTGGAAGGCACCGTGTGCTTCTTCTATTCCAAAATGATTAGGTTACAAGGATTTAAATAAAGAAAACAAAACAAAGCGATAAGATAATAAAATCTAATCCTAGGAAATCAAAAACAAACAAAAGATAAACGAAGATAAGAGAATAAAGATCCTATCAACTAAAGATCCTATCAACTAACTAAAGATCCTATCAACTAAGTAAAGATAAGATAGAGAATCCAACAACTTGTACGAAATAATTGGTAAGTTTCTGAAAATTCTACCAAACTTCATAACTTTTGGCGAACTACAGAACTTCTGTTCTAGAAAAATGTAGATACCACTCCCAGAGCCCAGTGGAACATCCTCCATCAGATTTGAGACATTTCATATTGGAGTAAGTTTTGAGAAATTCAAATAATTTTCCTCTCTAGTATGGACTAAGGATGGAACATTTATTACTTTGATCATGTGGAAATTTAGTTTGAAATGCTTCTGATTTATGTTCTACTTTCAAACATTTAATCACTAACCATCTGCACACCAATCACAATGATTCAGGAAATCTCAGTCTTCATCAAAATAAGCAACTTTCATAGTTACATCTCTTTTTGCAAATTGCTTAGGCAAAATAACTTTTAAAAAATCAAGCAGTGAATCATCCATCAAAGACTCAAAGTTCAAATGAACACATTCTGAATTTTACAATCCGAATTTAATTATTGAAATTAACCTATCGGATATGTAGATAAGAGGGTAAACCAAATGACATAAACTAATGTTGTTCACTTACACTGTTTGCAACTGTGTACAGTTTCCAAGTTCTGCAGGAATTGCCCCGTACAAATTGTTGTCATGAAGAGCTCTGTTAAGATGCATAAATTTAATAGCTGATGTAATAAAATGATGAAATGGATGAATCAAAAGGTACTTACAGAAACAGCAGGTTCTCTAACTTTCCAATATCTGATGCTATGGGTCCATTCAACTTGTGGTTAGAGAGGTTCCTGTTCCATTAAAATACGAAGAACACACAGTACTACCATTATGCATAAATGTGACCTTCTGTTAAATTTGGAAGTGAATTTTGCACGATATAAATACAAAAATGTTTGCTTCATAGCTGCGTTGATAATAAGTAATAACAAAATACCTTGAATCCTAACTAAGGTAGAGAAATAGAACCTACATTGTCGTGCGTATAAATGGGAAAAAAGATTATAACAATTCATAGGCACGATAGCAAAATTCAGTATTCTAACCGATAAAAGATGCTGGCAACCACTGAAGTTTTATAAAGATATTACACTTAAGCTAAATATTATGATTGCTAGAGAAATCGACCTTGCCAAGTTTCTGACGGACAGATTAAAATGTAAATTTTGATGCTATAGATGTAGCTAATCTAATAAGGTTCAAATCAACTGAATTATAATATGTAAATGTTACGAGTCAGAATCCTTAAGTACAGACCCTAAAGAGTAAAGAATCAGGCAATATGTAGTAGATTCTGAGATAGATAGTCTGTCACCAGTTGAGTAGAGCTTTCTTAATTGATATAAGCAAGATATTTACTTCACATTAAATCTCCTACAACATGCATACATATATCAGTATGACTAAAAACATAGACCCAGGAAGATAAAATGAAAAATGAAATACAAGAAAACTGTTGACGATTAACATGGATAAACAAAAAGATCGAAGACAATTTAATAAATATTCCTACATACCTAGTGATCCAGATTCATTGTAGTAATTGACTAATTTCAGTAGAATGAAGCGAAAAAAATTTATGCAATTATAACAAATATATACCAAAAGCCATAATTGCTCCATAGTCCCTCTCCAAACAATTTGTTTAACTAAGCACATTTCAAGGAGTTGGAAAACTCAAGATTCTTGTAGTTCTTTAATTAGCTTTCCAGGCGCTTGCATAAAGTGGTGCATGTTTAGACAGGTTCATAAGCCACTCATTTTAATATTGATTGGTATACCAACCATAGTTAAATATTCAAACAAGTTTTTATATTGAACGAAGTGCATTTATTTAGACATGTTGCATTAAAAAGGTCCAGAAAAATATGACAGTACAGTGCAATATGAAAGAAAGTGGTCAACTGATCAACACAGGAAGAATGACAGCATATTTTGCATATTTTAGGCATCCTGTGTACACAGTAAGACACCCAAAAAAATACACTCCAACATTCTAAAGTGGTATGGAACTTACAAGGCTATAACTCTTTTCGACTTGAGATCGCATGTTACTCCCTTCCACCCGCATGGGTCATCATCCTCTGGTCTCCATTGCAACAGAACATTATCTGAACTAATTATGGCTGTCCTAAAGTTGACAAGCGCCTGACCTAAAAATTAAATAGCTTTTATAGAAATAGAAAAACAGACACGCCATTTGTGAGGCTATAGCATATGCAGATGTCGTAAGTTGGGATGTTTCATGCAAATTTAACAAAAAACAATTCCAACATTTAGATATCCAAATGCAAAAATCTGACCAGGGTATGAGATATTAATACACGCTTTACCTGCTTGGTAACAGTAAGTATGATTGATACAATCGTTCAACCACAATCAGATATCAAACAAAGTACATAAACATTGTAAAGACCTACAGACCCTTATTCAAAACATAATTGAAGGGGGCAAGTATGTGAAAACAAATATAAAACATCCAATTTGAATTTATATGCATATATCATTCGATTTCAATCAAACTAAACAGTACCCAACAAAGCAAATACCCTCAGCAGAACTACAAGAGAATAACCGGCATACCATCAGGACTGAGTGCTCCAATTTCTATGGCCAGACTGTAAAGTAACAGGATGCATATATGGTGCAACAGGAACTTTGCAGGGAACTTTCCCATTGAGACTGGTTGGGCATAATAAAGTTTGTCAAATCATCAGATGAATGAAGGTGTATAACGATTCCCCTGGACATGCAATAATGCAACAGAGCATCCACTTTAAGAAAGTCCGGAAATTACCCCTGTAAAACAAAATTACTAATATTTACATAATTAAAACAAATGAATTCAGCTTATGAAACTTCCTCAATTCTACGAGCACGTCATGCAAATTTTGTAATAGAAATATTGAATAGCAAATGGATGCATTGTACCGAAGAAGAGATGATACAAAATGCAAAGAATGTTTTATCAAGTCAAGACTGACGGGAGTTTTCAAATAATTGAGGCCCGCATCACCCCTACACCAGTAATTATTAGAATTGTAATGTCTACATCAACCAAAATTATACCACAACCAAAGAATCAAAAACTACAATCACCCTATGCCCTTCAAATCACAAGTTACAATCAGCTTAAAGAGCAGTTTCACAATGCAGCTTTTCTTTCTATAATTTTGAGTGCGCGAAATCTACTAGCACACTTAATAACATGTGATCACGGTTTGAAATTCCCAATAAAAATTATTCACTGACTAATTTAGGGGGAAAAAAAGAAAAATACCTTGGGGTAGCAGGAGAAGCAGCAGATTTGGGCGTGTCACAGCGCAATATTTTCCCAGAATTTTGGGGCGAGAAAAGCCAACGCCACACTGCGTTGCGTAACACTTCCATTCAAAATGCCAAACAAGAAACTCTTTCACGCCAAAAAAAAATCGAAGAAAGAGCTACGAAAATACCTTGCGGGGGCACCAGATTTGATCCGAGCAAACAAAGCTCACCTCAGTTAGAGTGCGAGAATCAACAAAATCAATGATTGAGCTGGAAAGTGTGCGATTGGAACAAAAAAAATCAAAGGGGTTTTTCCGATTCTCTCTCTAGAATCATCTCATCCAGTATAAATGTGGAGTGTCGGATTTGTGAGAGAGAGAGAGAGGGAACTACGAGTGGTACTGATTAAGAACCAATCAGAGAAGAGTCGATGGCAGTGTGACCGCGACGAATCGCACGTGCGGCCGACGCCTACATTGCTGCTCACCAATCATCCCTTATTATCATCTCGGTAATTAAAAATATATAAATAAAATTATTATATAAAAAATTATTCTCCTATTCTTCACCTACTATTTATTTATCAGTTTTCTAAAAAAAACAAATTAACTTAACATTTGGGATTTAATTTTGTGGGATCAAGATCATATTTCGATTACTCTATTTAAAATGATCCATTATTTATCCTCAATAATCTATACCTTATGAATTGGAGTCTTTGCAATCCATAAGAATCACACTTCTTGTAATATATGACAATTAAACTCGTGAACTTCACTCTGATATCAATTGTAAGTGTAACATCCGAAAAACCAAACATACGTAAATTATATGCATGCAAATTACTTGAATTGATTAATTGTTTTATTTAATTGATTTTAAATTATTGCATTATATTTATTAAAGAATTAAATGTATGATTGCATGATTATATGACATGATTACATCAAATTAAAGGATTTTAGCCGAATATTCGATAATAGGCAGGGGAAAGGAGATCGGGGACGACCAAGACAAGAATATTTATTTTTCATTAAATAATTACAAGGTTTCCTAATATAATTAAAAATGATTTAATTTTTCTAAAAATGTTAGAGTTCGAATTATTTTACGAGTCGAGCTCGATTTTTTCCCAGGAAGCCGGTTTTGGGCAAACGATGAGTTTTTAAAAGATCAAAAATATTATTTTTGGGAAAATAATTTTTTAAACTTTTATGTTTTAATTCAATATTGGGCTCAATTTAACCAAATTGAGTAGACTCAATTGCTCATATACTTGGAGGCCCAAAACCAAAGCTCATTAACTTGCAATTAAATCTATAAATATGTTACCTAGACTTGCAAAACATCATAATCAGCCTTGATTCAGCCGAAACACATAGCGCGCACAGCACATTAAAATCGAGATTTTGAGGAGGAAGAAAAGCTAGGATTCTTCGTCGTCCGATCGTCCAATTTCGCTACACTCACCGACTATTGAATATTCGATCGTTTTAAACGCAAAAACACATTTTCTAAACTCTTTTAACAATCATACGAATAATAATATGCATGATTTAATTGTTTATGCATGAAAAATATGGGTGTTCGACTATTTTTACGGTAGAACAATTATTTTCAAAAATATGATGAATTTACGCTTATTTTGAAAACGTTATGATTACAAGGGATAGGCTGCCAACTAGGGATGATTTTTGATTAAAACATGAACAAAATTAAAAGGAAAAACAAAGATGGAAATCGAGGGGAATGCTAAAGAGAGGAACTTAGGGTTTTTGAGTCATCCATGTGCACTAGGAGGTTGAGGGATCGGCTGTTGTGCATGGGCTGTTGGGGCTCGGCCAAGGCTGGTTCAGGGGCTGTGTTGGTCTCGTTCGAGGGATGGGTTGGGTCCTAGGGTGGCTAGGGTTCGAGGTAGTGGCTAGGGAAGAGTCCTAGTGAACTAAGACTCCCCCCCCCCCCCCCCCACGCACGTGCAAAGCAGCAGCGGCCAAGGAGGCTGGGTGGCTCAGGGTTGGTCCATCAGGATCCCAGGGAAGTGGTCAGGGTTCGTGTCATGGGTTGGTGCAGGGTGGCTCGACGTGGACTCGAGCTTAGCGTGGAAGAACATCATGAAGCGTGCGGCTGCTGTTCTTGCTTCAGGAGGCTCGCGGCGCTGGTCAGGAGTCTAGGCTGGGCTTGGTTGGGTCTGGGCGTGGTTCAGGGTCGGTGAGGGTCAGGTGGGCTTGGTGGTGGCTCGGGTAGGAGAGCCCTAGTTAGCCAAGAGTCCTAACATAGGAGGGAAGTTCACGCGCAGCTTGCATCTTCTGTCCAGGAGAGTTTGCACGAGTTGGGTTTAGGTTCTAAGGGTCAGTGTTGGTCAGCAGGGTGCCTAGGTGTGTTAGCTCGGGTTTGGCTTCGAGGTGGCTCGACCAGTGGCTCAGCTAAATTGGGAGATGGCTCGGATTGTTCAAGTAAGGGTCTAAAAGATTTATAGAATAAAAAGTGGAACCATGAGTCCACGGGTGTGGTTCATGACTCACAAGGGTATTTATGTATAAAAAGTTTACGTTTAAAGTTGGGAAGAAAATATTAAGTTTTGAATTTGTTCGGGAATTAAACGCCTCACGAATAGATAACTAAAGAATTAATTAGAACACCTCGAATGAAGCCGAATAAAATTATGAAAAATTAGATTTAAGCTTAAATAATTATTTGGGATAAGCTCATGTCATTAAAAGTAAGGAAAAGTTAAAATCGAGAAATTTTACGTCTAGGGGCAAAACGATCATTTTACACTTGGGAATTATGTAAAATCTTGGCAGCATCCCGAAGGATCATATTGCATGTTAAATGATATTTTATTATTTTAAATGATGATTTTTATGAAAATATGAGATTTTATGATTTATGGTAAACTGTGCAATTTTACTGATAAAATACTATTTTTGGAAAGTTATGATATTTATGCTTTTAAAGGAAAACTGAAAAATATTTTAAGAGATGTGTATCGACTGTGACAAATGATATATGATATGTGAGAGATCTGTTTTAAGAAGGAACGATGAACTTATGATTTTGTGGGGATATCGTGAGGGACAAGGTCCCAAGGGGACAAGGCCCTAGAGGGACCTCGACGATCGTATTTCCATGGTGGAGCCTAGTGCCCACCCACTTGGGCCATGTGGATCTGAAGACTGATCAGTCGATCAAAGGATAAAAGCTAGTCACTTTCAAGGATCAAATTTCACCAAAAACGATGAAGGATTGAAGGATTTACGATTAAATGATTTTTACGATTTATGATTTATTTTGCCTAAAATTTTTTTAAATGGTTTATTTATGTCTAAAAGCTATTTTAAATAAAAATATGATTTTTAAATGCATGAATTTTATATGTATTATTTGCTATTAACGTATAGAATGTGCTGAATTATTAGACTCGTTAGGTTTGTATGATGCAAGATTTGATTATATTAGGGGAAGTGCTGACGATTGAGTGGATTGAGTGCTGCAGTACACTCCCGAGAGACCTTTATTTTCCGCACTAGTTTGATAGATAAAATATTTGAAATATTTGTGTTAATGACTTTATTAGAGATTTTTAAGCTTTATGTTATTGTTAGTTGATCTTTTTAAAGGTCGACGTAGGATTTTTGGTTAGTTGACGATTTAGAGATTTATTTTATGCAATTGAAGTTTAAAATATTAAGCTATTTTGGTCAATGAAAATGTTAATTTAGTTTGAATGGTGATTTTCGAATTTTATGTTTTTTTTAGGGTCGAGGTCGTTTCAGTAAGTCTGACCGTTTTACCAAAATTTGGTAGGGATTTCTCAAGAACGCCTTCACGGATTTGCAACCTGAAGATAACGAAACTCGAGAAATTATGTTAGCAAATTCGAAGTCGAGGCGAGAGAGAACTCTTTGTCCTTAAGACGAAGTTGCCTCCCACATGGTGCTCACATGATATGACAATCTTCTCCCATAATACAGTGAATTCCAACTTGTGATAGTAACACTACAAATCACGAGTTACATGAACAGAAATTGAAGCAAACTCTATTTTTAGAATAAAAAAAAGAAGAAATTCAATATAAATGAAAATGTTTTTCTTTTGTTTGATCCTCTCAAATTTGATGTTATTTTATCTATAAATTGTTTAATTCTTTAATAAAGAATGAAATATAAGTCACAAATCTCAAAAATGTGACTGAAAACATCTTTTGGAAGCAAAGATCCTTGAAAACTCGCAACTCTTATCAAACAAAGTCGCCAGACGCCTAGGCGAACGGCCCTGGAAAAATTCCAATACACAAAAGGCTCTTAGGTGCCTCCCATGTGGCTTGGATTGTTCTAGACCGCATTTGGGGCGCCTCAACGCTTCCCCTGACTCATGGAAAATCAGTTTTGAGTTTTATATAATTCTTAGCTTAATTTCCATTAATTAAACTTTAAATTTATTCACAAAAGTATAATTGATGGTAACACTACAATTCAACTATTTTAAACTATAATGCAGCTTGACACATCATGTGTCAATAGATCTCATAGTCGGGGCAATTATTATAGCCTAAAAAAAATTCACGTTTTCCGATAAAAGTGTAATAATTTTAAGTTTATTTTGATTGATTGAACTAAAAATCAAAATATAAGAGAATTGTATAAATATTAAACATTTCATAATTATTCACCTAGCGACTTTCTCGGGTCATATGTGAATTTTTGAACTTCAGTTGCATATGCTCTTGTTGCATGATATAATATTGGATTTCGAAATTATTTTATTTCAACCTAGGCTTATTCACAATATTTTGTTAGGATCGAATATTGATTTAAAGAGGGTTAAATAAATATTATCAATAAATTTTATAAGCATGTCGGTTAAGTTAACAACATTAAAATGGAATTATTGTCAGTTGGGTTCTCAGTAAATTAACGGTTGAAACTGCGGGGAAATGGGCTAATTGAAATGGTTTGAGCACGAAATAGCTTAAAACAAAAATTATTTGGGCTATGAAATGAAAAGTAAAAATAGGCTCACTGAAATGTAAATGACACGAGTTTGTTTCTGGATGTTTGGAGACTTCAATACTCTTACATCACATCTTCTTCTTTGCATAAAGATTGCAATAAAAGACTTTGATAATTACAATAGTTTGAAATCGGGCTTACCACTGCTTAACCGAAACTCTTAATATACCTCACTCTTTAAATAAATGAGTAATAAGACTTCTTACTCTCAATTAAAAATATTTCACAAAGAATTCTAAGCATGAATTGATAATTAAATGATTAATTTTTAAATTATCGACGTGTGCTTGCTTCGATCACTTTATCTCTTCGAAAAGAATATTGAACTCGAAAAGCTTTGATTGAATAGAAGGATTTTTCCAGAGAGATTCAGAGAGGTTTTAAATTTGCCTATTTAAAGGTTTTTTTTTTTGCAATGATCACCTTTTTGAATATTGTATCCATTTCAAAATAAAGACGTCATTGTTGTCGTGTCATCGTACTTTATGATATATAGTATATTTATGGGTAGTGCCATTGACTCTGACATTCTGTTGAGAATTGGTGAGTGTTAGTACAAAAAACTTTATCTTATAATTATGTTAGACTCTGATTCTTAATCACCGAGTAAGCTAAGAAAATTCAGATAATATTTGTAGATTTGGGTTGACTGATCTACTTAGATAAACTACTATCAGTTGGGCTCCATCAATTATTTTTTGATCAGTTTGGCTCTCGATACATTTTGGCCTTTGAATAATGAATTATCAATTTGGCTAAACATTCAGTCTGGCTCTGATAAACTTTGAAAACATTTGCTCCTGAATATTTTTTAGTTATTCATTGGCACTATCTTCTTTGATAATCTTTATGAGATCAAGAGTGCTTAATGTTAGAGTTACTTGGCTTCTTGGAATGATCAGTTGGCTTCGGTTATTCTCTCTAGTGAGCCTGACTGGAAAAATATCTAACTGATCACGAACTTCATCAATCTTCTCGTTAAAATTAACATGAACTTCCTCCATCTTGGTGCAAATTTGAAATTATTATATGTGTTTTTCCACCAAGATGAGTAGTAGTAACCGCGTGAGTCTTCTTGATTTGCTCCAAGCGAGTGAAAATATCGATTATGCTTCTTGACAAATCAGATACCTCCTTGAGCATTTTATCTTTAAAAGAATTCAGAGCTTCATCAATGTTCAAATTGCTTCTCTTCAGAATTGTGATTGATGAAGAATAGTCGTTTGGCTCGAGTGAATCATGTCCAACGTATTCTCATCAGAAAGATCTTGGATAATAGGTCTCAATCTTGGGAGGTTATTTTGAAATAGAATGAGTCAGATCAAGATCCTGGCTGCTCTATCATCACTATTCCTGAATCAGTCTGGTTGACTAATGTTTCAATTTGAGTTTCTCCAACCTGACTGACTGGCTTTATCATATCTGCATCAACTTCAAGATGATCTTGACCAGCCATTGCTATCTCAACCACTTCATTTTCAATGATTTGAACAAAAACGGCTCCATCAGACTATGTCACAAGTACATCCTCAGATGGGATGACTTTATATGTGGAAATCACTCCTATTTGGATCCAAAGAGGATTAGTCAATAAGAACCGACACTTGGATCAGCCTAACAGTCCGACCAATCTGTTTGTTCAATAAAGGTTGTGCAAAATTATGTGTGTGCAATACTTGGGGTGTGTGTGTGTGTGATGCTCTGTGTTATTAGAAACAAAATTTTGTTTGGCTCTTTTGTCATCATTGGTCTATCTGTATCTCTTCTGAACAAACGTGCAGTTATAACATCCATAGGGCTTAGCTTTAATAGAATTCTGTCTTGCCCGACTGAATATGTGACTGGACTAGTTGGGCTTGATAGAGAAACTCTTTGGTATATACCAAATACCAAACTTTCAGTCTTTATTCATCAGTTCGATAGGCTTCTCAACTTGATTAGTAGGCTTTTATATTAATGTATCATAGTGGACTTCACAAAGTGAATATTTTCTTTTGCACATGTTCAGTTTCGAATGAATACTGCTGTCAGTGAGGTTGCTATCATTACTGCTAAAGCCGAAACTAGTTTTGTCTCCCGAGTGCTTTTCCAGCTCTTGAATCTTCTCAAGACTCACTGAAGACTTGTTCCAAATGCTAATCAATTCAGGTAATTTTTTATCTCACATATAAGCTGTTAATGCTCAATCAGTAATCTCTCATTCTCAGTCTTAAGCTTTGTAACTTTTGCCTTAAGACATTACACTTCACCCAATTGTTCCCAGTTAGGCTCGGTATCATGTCAAGTAGGCTTGCTTGCTTTACTTTTATTTTTTCGAATGATTGAGAAAGTCTTATGTACTCTATTATCATGTATTGAGTGTCGTGATGAGATCATCTCGTGCAAAATCAGTTGAGCTAAAGTCAAATATATCATAATAGATAGATTCCAGCTCAGCATCATCAGTGAGGCACTGCACCACATCTTCATGACTCTCACTGGTGGAACACTCTGACTCGGATGAACCAGTTTCAGAATCAGCCCACTTGGATTTATTGTCGTCAGACCCCAGTACCTTCTAGTCTCTTCTTTTTCTGAATGACCTCATATCATGTAATCCTTGGACTTCTTCTTCTTGTCATGTGATATGGTTTTTTTGTCAGTTAGTATTCTCTCATCCTTCTTTGCTTAGAGCAGTTGGCTATGAAATGCCCAACTTTCCCATAGTTGAAACATGTGTTGTCCTCATTAGTGGACTTTTTCTTGTATTGATTGTGTCTGCTTGGGCTTTGGAAATTGCATTTGGTTTTTCATCAAAAAATTGTCAAATTTCTTCATGAACAGGGACAAATCATCACCGCTCATCTGACTTCTCTTTCGAGACAATTTGTTTAGTGGTTGCAGCAGCTAGAGCTTTCGTCAGTTTGGTCGATGACTTACCATCGGTCTTTTTTTCAATTTCAAACTCATATACCTTAAGGTTTACAAACAAATTGTGCATTTCAAGCTTGTTAAGATCTTTTGATTAGAGCATATCCATTGTTTTGACATCTCATTCTCTTGAGAGTACTCTTATTACTTTCAATGATATTTTACGATTGCCATATTCTTTGCCAAGGCCAGCCAGCTCGATAAGATAATGATGACTCTCTCATCAAAGTCTGATATAGACTTCTTTGGCTTTATCTTGATTCTGTTAAATTTCTGTATTGCAACATACAACTTGTTTTATTTTTTTTATCATGCTGGAAGTATTTTGTCTAGTATTTTGTCTAGTATTTTGTACAAAATATCATTAGCCATATTATATGGGTTGGCTTTCTTCTTGTCTTCATAGGTCAATCCATTCCAGGCTTTTCAATCATTTGTGGAGCTTCGTCATCATGATCTTCATTGGCTATTTGTGATGACAAACAACATGCCATAATATTGTGAAGCTAAATAAGTCTACATTCTGATCATCAAAATTCTCTTTGGAAAATATTGAAATTTTGCTAAATTAGGTCATTTGTTTGAATAATGTTCAGATAACAGTATTAATCCATTCTGATACCACTTGTTAGGATCAAATATTGATTTAAAGGTTGTGAATAAATAATCTTAAAATTTTTTACAAAAATAGTAAACTAACTGAAACGATTTGAACACGAAATGAATTAAAATAAAAATCAATTGGGCTATCAAATAGAAAGTAAAAATAGCCTGACTGAATTGTAAATGACATAAGTTTGTTCCTGTATATTTGGAGACTTCAATACTCATGCATCGCCCTTTTTCCTTGCGAAAAGATTGCACTAAAATATTTTGGTAATTACAATAGTTTGAAATCAATAACTTCAGTAGGACTTACCATTGCCTAACTTAAAATCTTAGTTTACTTCAATCTTTGAACAAATGAGTAGTAAGGCTTCTTACTCTCAACTATATGTATTTCATAAAAAATTTCCATAATATGGAATACTTTTATTAGCAATAAGTATGTTGGAACATTTCATGTTCGCAATCTTAATTGATTTTGATGTTAACAAAACTTGTTATTTTGTTTCTAATGATTTTACCTAAGTGCGTAGAAACTAAAACTGATCAGGATTCGAACTAATCAGTTATCAAGCCAAAACTGAAGCTATCGAAGAATGAAAACTGAAAGTGTCAACTGATTAATCGAACTGAACCAGTTCAACCGATAAATCATAAATCAGTTCAACTGATTGTCCAGCTAAAAGGTGGTTCAGCAGAAGACCTTCAGAAGCCCGACCAGCTGATGAAGAGCGCAACTGATGAAGAGCAAAGCTGACTAGTTCAACTGAAAGAGTGAAATCAGTTCAACTGACGAGTCAACTGATTTCAACAGCCCAACTGAAAATCAGTTCAACGAACCAGTTCAGAACATCAGTTAGAACCAATCAGTTGCAGAACTCGACAAGATTATTCAATGGGATCCAGCTGTGCAGAAATTTACTAAAGCATCTGTACTATCAATAGTACAATAATGAACGTTGCAGCAAAGCTTAAAGATAAAATGTTCCAGAATTGCTCTCGGAAAAGTCGAGACACAAATTTCAAGGAACGCATTCAAGCTGCAACGATCACATGTGATGCGTCTTGATGTACGGTCGCATTACTGATATAAATATAGAACAAGACAATCAACATATAAAAATAACGAGAGGTGAAAAACAAGAGAGAAAAGAAAGGACACGCTTATTGCATATCAGCTTACAAGAAGCAATCAGCCCAATCGAGGGAACACTTCGAGATATATCAGCTTAGGGTAGAAGCCTATTTACATTAGTGTGTGAGAACACCTTTCGTGTTGTTTTCATATATCAGTTCTCACACACACGTACACACCTCCACTCAAATTCTGTCTTGCACAAAGATGTAAAACTTGTGGATGTAGTCTTTGACACAGAGACGTTAAACAAGTGTTGATTAGAAGGTGATGCCTTCAGTCTAGACTAGGAGTTCAGTTAGGCACTGGGTAAGTCCTAAGCTGGGTAGGTTTGTACAAAGTGTTGTATAAACAAAGTCTTCTAGTGGATCCTACCCGAGATAATAGAAGGGGTGACGTAGGAACAATTGAAGTCTCCGAACATCCATAAACATACCTTGTATATTAACTATTTAACTGTGTTTTAAACTGATTTGATCAGTTCAGCTGATATCAGTTCAGTTAAGTCCATATCTGAACTGATAGAAGCCACAACTGACTCCCCGTATTTCAGTCGACCAGTTTACACAAGCTAAAAGTCCTTTTAAAATCTATCATTTTTTCTTAAAGAATGATTACTTCGAGTGTTTTCCGCTTGGTTTCAAACCAAACTCAATATAATTCATCGATGTATAAATTTTTAGAACAAGAGCTATTGCAGCTCATTCAGAATATCGTGTTTGAAGCACCCTCGTAGGTGCCCGAACCGATCCATCAAAGTAGTTACATTTAGGAAAAATAATATTTATTTTTGATGTTTTTAGTATAAAATCTATTCCAATCGAAGACATAAAAATATTATATAACTTTTAATCAATGTTCAATTTTGGAATATGCCTGATCAGGTCTGCAGGTTCAACCGTGAACCAACCACGAGTCCAGTCCAAACCTATTTTAAAATCGTTTTTATGCACACACAAAAAGGCAGCGGTAAAAGTCGTCCCTAATTTCATTAGGTACAGTTGTCGTTAACTAATAGCGGCAGATTTTCAACAATTGTTACAAATTTAACGACAATTTTGGACAAGTTGTCGCTATTTTTAGGGAAGGAATTAGTAACCATCACAATTAACGACAGTTTTTTAGACAAACCGTCGCTAAATATTGCGACGATTTTGTGAAAAAACCATCAGTAATGTAAGCGACATAAATAAAAGCAGTCGTTGAATTATTTATTTTTAATAAAATAATAATATTTTAAAAAATTAATTTAAAAAGTAAAAAAAATTTATATTTAGAATTTTAATTATTAATATCTTCTTATTTTTTTAAAAATTATTAATCCATTTGAATATTTATCGAACATAATAAATTAAGTTAAATTTTTTTTTAAAAAAACATTAAACTATTATATATCAAACAAAATCCGACTAATATTATATATATAAATATTTCAAATCCTAATGACATATAAACTAAAGTGTGTAATAAATATCATCAACAAAATATAATAAAATCCTATGGTAGCTCGGTCCCGTCATCATCGTAATTTTTGTTGTTAGATCTAAATTTATTGTGGCGATGAAAATCAAAACCAGTAGATCACTCGTTAAAACAATAGATAACTAAAAAGCAGAATCAGTAGCGTAGAAAAGCAGAAGAAGTACCTAAACGGATATAGAATCAGAAGCAGAAGAAAGGACTTTATTAGACATCTTAACGTTATCAGCTTTAAATGTTACCGTTACCTTTTTCTAGTACAAGTATTAATTGCAGCATTAATCACTGTACGAAGTCATTTATTTCACTTTGCCGATTTTAGTATAAAACAGGACTGATTGTTTTATAGCTTTTCTGCAGGAACCTATTTCGGTAATAAAGCTGATTCTATCAGAAGTCAGAAGACAGTTTTTGATTAAAGACGTTGAACTCAGTCACCTATATATATGGAACAAACCCATATAGAAGACAATGCGAAATATCTCTAAAAATCAATCTGTATTTCACGAAACGAGAAAAATCACGAATCCTTGATATCTTCGAGTTCAACATAAAGAAAAGTAGCACACGCTTCATAGCAGATATCTGATCTATTGAGATCATTTTGTGCTACTGTTTCTTACACTTTTCACAATTATTCACTGCACACATATTTTAATCAGAAGAGTTTGTAATCTGAAAAGAGTCTTTTCAGAACTTTGTTATATCGTATTTTCACTGTGTTGAGTAACTAAGAGTTTCAGTAGGCAAAGGGTAAGCCCTACTGAAGTGGGTGTGTACAAGAGTTGTACTGTAAAATCCAAAGTCTTTTAGTGATACCTTCTGGAAACAAAAGAAGGGGAGACGTAGAAGACTTTATCTTCGAACTTCCATAAACAACTGCTGTCTACTGATATTACTATTTTCTTTCACTCCACCAGATTGTTTCCGCACTTAATATTGTAATCTGTTGGAAGTATTCACGACAAGATAAGCTACTATTCCTAACAGGATTTTAGCACCTTTTTTATCCAAGAAAGAAAAGAAGAAATTGGAGAAGAGTTCATTCACCCCCCCTCTAAACTCTTCCTCGATCCCCAACAATTGGTATCAGAGCAGGTTATTCTTGTCCCTGAAAATACATACAGATGGCACACTTCAGCAAGATTCCCATGTTCTCGAAAGAAGATTTTGATGATTCGAAGATCCGTATGCAAGCTCACCTTGCAGCGCAGGATGATGACATGTGGTATGTCATCACAGACGGACCATTAAAGATCTTAAAGCCAAATACAGCTATTGATGTTACTGAAGGTGCACCTCAAATGGTTGAAAAACCACGAAACGAATGGACTGGCGAAGATAAGAAGAAAGCCAATCTTGATAATGTCGCTAAGGACATTCTTTACAAAACTCTTGATAAGAACACATTCAGCAAAATCAAGATGTGTTCTACTTCTAAAGAGATCTGGGAAAAGCTCATTCAGATATGTGAAGGAAATGAGCAAACAAAAGAAAATAAACTGTCTGTAGCAATGCAGAAGTTTGAAAATTTAAAGATGAAGGCTGGTGAAACTCTAAATGAATTTGATGAACGTTTTAGTAGCCTAGTCAATGAGCTAGCAGCTCTGGGCAAAGAGCACGGCAATCGAGAAATAGCGCTCAAAGTAATGAGAGTATTACCCAGAGAATGGGACGTAAAAACAATGGCTATGAGAGTCTCTAAAGATCTAAACAAGTTGGAATTACATGACTTATTTGCTGACTTAAAAGCATACGAGTTCGAACTAGAAGTAAGAGGTGGAGAAGAGTCCTCAACAAATCTGCCAACCAAAGCCCTTGCTGCTACTACTGCTATTACTTCTACTGCTACTGCTGCAGTCATTCCACAAGCAGTACTTGTTACCCTTACTGAAAGTACTTCTGAAAAGACTGCTGAAAAAATCAGCAATGAAGCTATGTCCTTATTTGTGAAAAAGTTCTCTAGATTCATGAGAAAGAATCACCGAACCTACCAAAACCCTAATCGCAACTTCAAGAAAGATTCGCCATCTGGTGATATGGCATGCTTCAATTGTGGAAAGATTGGTCACTTTATTGCTGACTGTCCAAAGCCCAAGAAAGATGACCAGAAGAAGAAAGAGTACAAAAGAAATGACAAAAAGTTCAGAAAAGACCGCAAAGCAATGATTGCTGAAGAAAGCAAATCTAAATGGGTGGATTCCAGCTCTGAGTCATCTGACTCAGAAAGTCATTCTAGTGAAAGTGATGTAGAAGAGATTAAATGTCTTATGGCAGATGTTGAATCAAACTCAACATCTGAAGAGGTATTCGACTTCGACTCTGACGAATTTACACGAACTGATTTAATTAAGGCATTACATGACATGGTAAGTGAGTACTCAAGACTTTCTCAATCATTCGAGGAAGTTAAGATTGAAAATCTAAACTTAAGAAATCAAGTCAGTAAGTTCACTTGCTTGCAAGAGAATAGCTATGATGATTTGAAAGTGGAGATGAGTAAGTTGAAAACCGAGAATGAGAAAGTAAAAGCAGATTACCAGACAATGAAATCTGAAAATCAGAAGCTGTCTGTTCTGGTAAATGCTTGGAATAAGTCTTCTATTTCATTGGAAAAGATGCAAGAATTGCAGAAGCAATCTGGAGATAGAAGTGGTCTCGGATTCAGCAATGATGAAAGCACTTCTGAAATCAGTACTCAGCCAGGATTGGATACCAGCAAAACAAAATACATTCGATTTGTTAAATCCAGTGTGGCATATGAACCGGAAGTACCGACTGTTCAAGTTGAAAGAAATATAAATCAGATGAACAGAAGAAAGAATTATGGTCTTGGTTATATTGAACCTAAGGGAAGAATTGACCAAAGTTCTGGATCCAGTAGAGGATTCAACTCAGGAAGACAACCACCCATGAAGGTTAAAAACTACCTGTACTATAATTCTAGACCTGTTCAGAAGAGATACAGGCTAGACAATAGGAACAGAAAGGAAGAACAACATTTTGAGATGCATAGAAATAATAGACCCTCTACTGCACACACCTCCTTGGATACCCGAAGTACAAAATCACCAAAAATTGTACAAATGTGGGTCCCTAAGGGACTAATAAGGTTGGACCCAAGTAGATTGGGTACCAGACACTAAAATTTGTGTTTGCAGGAACATGAAAAGAAAGCTAAAGTAAGCAGCTCCATATGGTATCTGGACAGTGGATGTTCCAGACACATGACTGGACAGAAAAATCTACTTTCAGAAGTAATGAGTTGTAATTGACCAAAAATAACGTTTGGGGATAACTCAAAAGGTAAAACCGTGGGTAAGGGTAAGATTATCCATGGTAACATAACTATCAATGACGTACTATTGGTTGAGAATCTCTGTTATAATTTAATCAGCATTAGTCAACTGTGTGATAATGGTTATTCTGTAATTTTTCAGAAGCACACATGCATAGTTAAAGATTCTGTTTAATCTACTGTATTAACTGGAAAGAGAGAGGGCAACACCTACAGAGTTTCTTGGAAATTAGATCATGTTAATGCTCCTACATGTTTAGTTGCCTCTCTTAGTGAGAAACATTGGCTCTGACACAAGAGATTAAATCATCTGAATTTCAAATCTATCAACAATCTCAAAAAGCATAATATAGTCGATGACTTACCTGATATTAAATTTGTTAAGAATCATGTTTGTTCTGCTTGTCAGCTTGGGAAACAGATAAGATCCAGCTTCAAGAACAAAGGCAGCAAATCGACTTCAAGATGTTTGGAATTGCTGCACATGGACTTATTTGGTCCAATCCCTATCATGAGCTTAGGAGGAATGAAATATACCCATGTTGTTATTGATGATTTTTCTAGATTTACTTGGGTAATATTTCTTGCTGGAAAAGATCAAACCAGTAGCCTCCTGATCAAGCTTCTGAAAAAGATTCAAAATGAAAAATCCTCTTCTATAATTAAAATCAGAAGTGATCGGGGTACTGAGTTCACTAACAGAATTCTTGAGTTGTACTTAGATGAACAGGGGATTCATCATGAATATTCAGCTGACAGAACGCCTCAACAAAATGGAATAGCTGAGAGGAGAAACAGAACCCTCAAGGAAGCTGCTAGAACAATGCTAGCAGATGCAGACATTTCTCAGCGCTTCTGGGCAGAAGCAATCAACACTGCATGCTATACGCAAAACAGAACAATGATCAACAAAAGGCATAACCAGACTTCTTATGAGATATGGAAAGGGAGTAAGCCTAATATATCTTATTTTCATGTTTTCGGCTGCAAATCCTTTGTGCTCAATAATGGCAAAAACTATTTAACTGCATTTGATTCAAAATCAAATGCTGGACTTTTCCTTGGTTACTCTGCTGTGAGCAAAGCCTTCAGAATCTTCAATAACAGAACTCTTACTGTTGAAGAATCGATTCATGTTGTCTTTGACGAGGACAGCAGTGCTCCTGAAATATCTAATATGTCAAATTTGAGTAACAGGTTAGACAAAATTCACTTGGAACTGGATAGTGAAGATGATACAGAAGCTAGTATAAAAGATGTTCAAAATCCAGAACCAGACATTCCATTAGCAGAACCAGAAGTACAAATATTAGACATACCAGTACTAGCAGCTGATAATCCAGAACCTGCTACTGGTTCAGATGAGATCGATCCAAATATATCAAATCAGGAAGAAATTCCTTTAAACCCTTTTATTTGGAGAAAATCTCATCCTCCCTCTTTGGTTATTGGAAATACAGCAGCGTCTTTGAGAACCAGCAGGCAAATGATTAATGAATATATGCACGCTGCTTTCATTTCTCAGGATGAACCAAAGAAAATTGAAGAAGCGGTTCTGGATCCTAGTTGGATTGAAGCTATGCAAGAAGAGCTGAATCAATTCAAAAGAAACGAAGTTTTGTTTCTAGTACCTAGACCATCTCACCAAGCTGTCATTAGAACCCGGTGGGTATTCAGAAACAAACTAAATGAAGAAGAGACAGTGATCAGAAATAAAGCAAGACTGGTGGCTCAAGGCTTTAGACAAGAAGAAGGAATAGACTATGATGAAACCTACGCACCAGTAGCAAGGCTTGAAGCTACTAGAATATTTTTGGCCTTTGCTGCTTTCAAAAATTTCAAAGTCTATCAAATGGACGTGAAGAGTGCTTTTCTAAATGGTCTACTACAAGAACAGGTCTACGTCGAACAACCTCCAGGTTTTATTGATCATTTCTTACCTCATCATGTATTCAAATTACACAAAGCCTTGTATGGTCTAAAACAGGCACCTAGAGCATGGTATGATACTCTATCACAATTCTTGTCAATCATGATTTTACAATTGGGACAATAGACAAAACTCTGTTCACTCTAATCAAGAATAAACATATCCTATTAGTACAGATTTACGTTGACGATATTATTTTTGGGTCAACTAACCCCAAACTATGTGCAAAGTTTGCTAAGTTGATGCAGGATCAATTCGAAATGAGCATGATGGGAGAATTAACATTCTTCCTAGGATTACAGATCAAACAACTTGATACTGGAATTTTCATAAATCAAGCCAAGTATACTAAGGAACTTCTGAAAAAGTTTGGTATGAGCATGCTTCCACTCCAATGAGCTCATCTATCAAACTTGATAAAGATAAAAGTGGGATTCCAGTAGAGGTAACTCAGTATCGTGGTCTTATTGGCTCATTGTTATATCTTACTGCCAATAGACCAGATATTATGCTTGCTGTTTGTATTAGTGCGAGATTTCAATCTAACCCTAAACAATCTCATTATATTGCTGCTAAACGTATTTTGAAGAACTTGAAAGGAACTCAAAATGTCGGTTTATGGTATCCTAATGATTCATCGTTCAATCTTATTGGATATTCAGATGCTGATTATGCAGGTTGCAAATTAGACAGGAAAATCACAAGTGGTTTCTGTCAATTCCTTGGTGATAGGCTGATCTCCTGGTTTAGTAAAAAGCAGACTTCTATAGCCACATCTACTGCATAAGCAGAATATCTGGCTACTGGAAGCTGCTGTTCTCAAATACTATGATTACAACAACAATTAAAAGACTACGGAATTCAGGCCTCCGAATCACCTATCTTTTGTGACAATACCAGTGCTATTGCAATTACACAAAATCCAGTACTTCATTCCAGAACGAAGCACATAGATATCAGACATCATTTCATCAGAGATCACGTGCAGAAGAAGGACATTCGTCTGGAATATGTCCCTACTGATCAACAAACAGCAGACATCTTTACGAAACCTTTGCCTGAGAATAAGTTTTCTTATTTTCGAAATACACTTGGATTGATAGACTTAAATTAATTGTTTGTTATCTTCATTCCATTGATATATTGTGACTTAATCTTCTCTTGTGATTGTTCAGTTTGCAGAAAATAAAAGCTGAGCGAAAGAGACAATCAGTAAACAAAATATAAAAACTTCATTAATGATAGAAGCGGGGGCATACAATCTTTATTTCTTTTTTAACGTACTCTCTCCAGATTGCCAACCAGGTGGTCAGCTCTCCAGTGGAGGTACGCAAAAACTCCTCTGAAAAAGCAATCTTTTTCAGAGTCCTCTGTTCCTTTAAGAGCATGAGGAGGTAGACGCCATCTTCAGAGAAGACGTCTGCGCTATCAGCACTATGGAGACGTCGATAATACTTCTCCATTGCTGACAGCTCCTTGGAAGAAGACACCAGCCAACCTTCAAAGGCGGACTGAAGCTCCTGGACCTTAGTCCAGGTAGCAAGTGCCTTCTCCAGCATCTTGTCTTCCATTGCCTCCTTCCTTGCAGCTATCACTTCCTTCATGAACTCCTCAGCCAAATCAGGACTATTCTTTCCTGCCATATTCTTTTTGTTTAAAAGTGACTATATGGCTAACCTCTATGCCTGTATTTATAGATGACAAACCAGGTACCAAAGATCGAGGTAATCATGAATGCAATAAAGAATGTGAAGCGTTCTGTGTCAAGCTATCGACGGTTCATTTACCAAGAATTATCATTTAATAATTGCATTAATTTAGGGGGAACTTTATTCTGATTATACTTGATTTTATGTCAGATGCAGAAAGCGATTTGTCTTTTTGATAAAACAAGGCATTCTTTATCTTCCAGTAGAAGCTATCATAAGACGACAAACTCCCTTCTGAATCTCCTTTATCATTTATCAGTTATATATATTATTCAGTTGACATTGAGTTATTTGCAGAAAAATAAAGAAACACCAAGTACTTCAACTGAAATTTTATTAAGGAACCATTTCATTACATTAAACGATGAAGAAGTGGAAAAGTCTCAAGTCAACCGAAACGTCTTCTGATTTACCAGACTAAGCTTTTCTTACTCAAACTATTTTATTTTTCAATAAAAGCAGTAGATAAAAAATGTCAAAATATTCTTTAACCAGAAGCTTTACATTGAGTTTGTCTACTACATTTGTTGATATCAGCAGCTTGAAGTACTTTCCTTGTTGCAAAGTACTTCAACAAGAAAAGGATGGTCTTCTCCGAAAAGATTCCAGCAAGCTTGGGTCTTGTAAGACTCTGGCAAGCTTGGGTCTTGTCAGCACTAATGTATTAGAAAAAGATGTCTTCAAACATCTGCTTACGAGAGACTGAAAATTGTCTTTGGAATTCCTTTGCTGATTCTGACTCTGGAGAAGACTCCGAGATATCATTTGCACATATCATGTGTATTGGTTTGATAAAAGAACTCTTGAATGAATTAGTTTGTTAACTTGCAGGCACTTATATAGAGTCTCAGGAAGCTGAAGAGACGGCAATTTGGTTAAACGGATACCAAGATTCATCCCTCTTGTCCTCAGATATCACATCTCTGCATTTATTGGCTGCATTTATCGAGGGGGAACAGTCTTTTAGTCAGACTAAGATTTTCGTATCTTTTTCCGAAAACAGATAGAATGTCTGTCCTTTTGATAAAACAACAAGTCTACTGGTTTTATCAAAGTCCTCAATTATTTCAGTACTTTAAAACTTCCGGTAGACATTATCATAAAACGACAACTTCTCTTCTGATTATTTCAAAAGTAACCACTTGGACAGCCCGCTCTTATCACTAAATTTCAAAATTTAAAATCATTGGTCTATCTGACACGTTCTGAATTTTTTTTAACTCAACCGTAAACATATTGACACGTGTCCTTGTGTTTACAAGGACGGCTGTAAATTTTCTTTTGAATATTAACTGCCTTTGTTTCTTCTATTCATTTTTTTACGTTTTCAGAATCTTATTCTCTAACTACTGTTTTCTTTTGAAATCGTGCTTACTCAATCTCTTTGAAGTTACTTTCTTTACAAGAAACAAATGGCCGGAGCTTACACCCTGAATGCTTACCAGGTTAACTTCTCCTATGTCCTTACCATCAAGGATGAGAATCTTCTGAAGATGTTTCAAGCCCTAGAAAAATCAGGACTCCGAAAATTCTTGGAAGCACCTGCTACGATATACAAAACTGCTCTTCTGGATTTCTATGCTAGGGCAACTATTCAAGAAGGAAAGATCATTCACTCTCAAGGAGACGCGTCCATCTCCATTGATGCAGCACTATTGGGATCAACCTTCTTCATCCCATGTTCAGGTATTTCTGAACTCTCCGATATTTCTAAGCAAGAGATGTCTACTGCTCTCAGCACCTTCTCAGCTTCTGGAGAAGAATTGTCTCCATCTTGCTTCAAAAAGCTTCTCAAAATAGAGTATCAAGTACTTGCTGACATTGTGGCAAAGGCCTTATTGGTCAAAGCTGGCACGTTTGATAAAATGACTAAGGAGAAAGTCCAAGTGATGGTTGCCATCACTTCAGGAATTAAAATGGATTGGAGTCATTTCTTATTTCGAATAATGAAAGATATGGTTACAAGGAAAAGTTCTGGATTTGCTGTTCAGATCAGCACAATGCTAAAAGATGCTGGTTTTGCCCTCACTTCTGAATCGGACGCATCATATGTCACTATGACAGACGCTGCCAACGTGCTTGCTCTTCGACCTAAGCCAACTGTGGCTGAGCTTATTTCTATGAAAAAGGAAGAAGACGATGCTCAAACTAAGGCTGTGGCACTTCAGAAGAAAGATAAAAGAAAGAGAGTGGTCATCTCTACTGAATCTGACAAAACAGTATCCGAGGAGTCTGCTGCTCCTACCAAACCCTCTCAGCCACCCACTCCCCTCAAAAAGAAAGCTCGAACAGTTCTTCGTATCAAGAAGACAACAGCCCTCTCTGATCTGGAAACTGTTCCTTTGGGGCAAGTGTTCCCAAAAGTTGTTCCCTCTGCTCGACCAACTGTCTCTGCCTCTACACCAACCACTACTGTTGTTATTCCAACAACATCTACTGCGTCAACTTTTAGACCCGTGTCTGGAATTGTCTTTCAAGAATCTACTGCAGGGTCTTCTGCGTTTCGACCGGTGCCGACTGTATCTGTTTCAGAAAAGGGAAAAGAGAAACTTGTGGAACAACCAAATTTTCAAACTAACCAATCATCTGTCTCGACTGGTGTTGCTCTTCATCTCGAAGAAATCGAAAATTTTGCAAATGATGAAATGGAGTTCTTTGATGAATGGCACAAGGTCAGGGTATTTCATCCTCTCACCTTTTTCAAAACTAAGGGTTCGTTTGGACGACTAGTAAGGCATAAGTTAAAGGTCTTTGATCTTGCAAAGATAGAGAATGTGATTGAAGCGATGCGCCGTCGGAGCTTCATTGTTGAGCAGATTAAACGAAACAAACTGGACTCAATCTTAAAGACTCTTAAGTCCAATTTTGATGCATTAATCCCAACTGCTGCTCACGATCAAGAAGTGATCCTTGTACTGACAGAACGTCTGAGAATAATGGATGAGCAACTCAGTGCTCAAGAACAAAAGTTTGGAGAGACTGAACCGTATTCAATAGGCTTATTCCGGATCTTGCTCAGATTCAGTCAGTTGAGGAACAATCTATAGCTATTCCAGAAGCTATAATTTCCAGTACTCCTGCATTTTCCAAGATGCCTATTCCGTCCTCTTCACTTGTATCTGTTCGTGAATTGGCTTCAGTAGAGGAAGTCATTCAATCTATCACTCGGGACTCCCCTGCGGTATCGGATACCGTTCCAGCTGATGATTTCGGCCACCCAACAGTCCAACCCAACTCAGGAAGAATCGCATGCTGACCAGTCTCCTTCCTTGCCGAATTTGGCGATTTTCTCTACTGAACATCAAAAGGAGATGGTCCTGATTTTGAATGATTCGATTCAACCCGATCAACAATTGAACGCCATGGCAGTAGTTCAATCAGCAGAAAGCACACTTCCTACACCTTCTACTGTTTTTGAACCTGCTGATGTTGAACCCATGGCTGTTGAACAATCTGCTGGTCAGGAAGGCCTCACTACTGCATTATCTACTGCTCTCGTTCCCACTTTTTCTGCTCAAGCAGATGCTCAATCCTCTACTGCTTTGGCTTTATCCACAATTGCCCAAACTGCTCGTGATGATCGAATTGAAGAAATGAGGCGTCGTATGCGTGAAAGAACTCCATCACCAGAACCATTCGATATCGAACATGAGATAGATATTTTACAGAAAAATCTCAACAATCTCTCCGATATAGTTCGGAAGCTATCTCATGAACATGCTGCAGAAGTCAGTGGTTCTAAGTTCTTTCAAGACCGCATTACAAGGGAAATCTTCAACACGGCAGAATCTATGAGCAGGATGCATGCTGAAACCATTGCCTTCAGACAAACAATTTCCAAAGGATACGGTACCTTAGTGCTTGGTCAGAATGATATTTTGCAACGTCTCACTGATCATGATGCACTTATCCGTTCCTTCTCTAACACCATGGAATCTTTGGATACCAAGATTGAGTCCCAATCTCAATCTCTCACTACTCTTCATGACCGAGTTTCTACTCTGGCTCCTTATCTAGAAATAGTTACAAATGGGCTTCAAAACTTGTCTGGAAGCATGGATGACTTAATTGCTCGGGTCATTGCAAATGATGCCAAAAAGGGGGAAGAAGAACAAAGAGAAAGAGTTCTAACAGAAGAAGAACAAAGGAGAAACAGAGATAACGCAGAATCCTCAGTCAGACAAAGAGACCAAGATGACCAGAATGAAGAAATCATTTACAGGGATATTGAAACCAATAATTAAAATTCGTGTTAAAACTCTTACTGATTTCTTATATTTATGTTTTGCATTTATCTTATCTTTATTGTCGTTTTAACATTATCTAGGTTTTGGCATCACCACAAAGGAGGAAATTTTTAGATCTAAATTTATTGTGGCGATGAAAATCAAAACCAGTAGATCACTCGTTAAAACAGTAGATAACTAAAAAGCAGAATCAGTAGCGTAGAAAAGCAGAAGAAGTACCTAAACGGATATAGAATCAGAAGCAGAAGAAAGGACTTTATTAAACTCGACATCTTAACATTATCAGCTTTAAATATTATCGTTATCTTTTTCTAGTACAAGTATTAATTGCAGCATTAATCACTGTACGAAGTCATTTAATTCACTTTGCCGATTTTAGTATAAAACAGGACTGATTGTTTTATAGCTTTTCTGCAGGAATCTATTTCGGTAATAAAGCTGATTCTATCAGAAGTCAGAAGACAGTTTCTGATTAAAGACGTTGAACTCAGTCACCTATATATATGGAACAAACCCATATAGAAGAAAATGCGAAATATCTCTAAAAATCAATCTGTATTTCACGAAACGAGAAAAATCACGAATCCTTGATATCTTCGAGTTCAACATAAAGAAAAGTAGCACACGCTTCATAGCAGATATCTGATCTATTGAGATCATTTTGTGCTACTGTTTCTTACACTCTTCACAATTATTCACTGCACTCATATTTTAATCAGAAGAGTTTGTAATCTGAAAAGAGTCTTTTCAGAACTTTGTTGTATCGTATTTTCACTGTGTTGAGTAACTAAGAGTTTCAGTAGGCAAAGGGTAAGCCCTACTGAAGTAGGGTGTGTACAAGAGTTGTACTGTAAAATCCAAAGTCTTTTAGTGATACCTTCTGGAAACAAAAGAAGGGGAGACGTAGAAGACTTTATCTTCGAACTTTCATAAACAACTGTTGTCTACTGATATTGCTATTTTCATTCACTCCATCAGATTGTTTCCGCACTTAATATTGTAATCTGTTGGAAGTATTCACGATAAGATCAGCTACTATTCCTAACAGGATTTTAGCACCTTCTTTATCCAAGAAAGAAAAGAAGAAATTGGAGAAGAGTTCATTCACCCCCCCTCTAAACTCTTCCTCGATCCCCAACAGTCGTGGTCATCACATCACCATCCTCGTGTCCATCGTCATCGTCATCGTCGTAGCTCAAGTTATGTGATGACCGATATATTGTTGTGAGTAACCACGTCCATATAAGGATCTACGCACGAGTGATGGTTCAGCAGCGAAGCGGCCGCCGTGTGATCCTTCCGTTGTGAGAAGAGCTGCATTGGTGGAATGCACTGTCGTACGGCTGCAAAGGTGGCGGCATAAATGTTATTTGAGATATGCCATCAACCAGAAGACATACTTGCTCTTCAAAAGAGGACATCCAAGTCCTCAACAACTTGTGCTCCTTCTTCGACTCCTAAACCTCCATCTCGAGTATATCAAGACATGTATTTACTGTAGCTAAATCTTCCCTCAATTTTTGGGTCTCCTCAGTCGTAGCTACCTTTGAATTTCTAGTGCTACTAGAACCTCTACGTCGACATGGAGTCATCTCCTTACGATAAATCATGGAAGCCATTGATCCACAACCACACATCTGCATTTTTTGAGTCAATCTATCACCAACTTGAACATAGTGTTGACCTCATATGTACTAGGAGCTTCCGGAATCTTTCCATCCTCATAGGACGTTAATAACTCAGCCATATATGTCTACATTGCTTCCTGTAAGGAAGAATATAATTTGTATTACTTATTTGAACTATTATTATTTTTACATTTATTTCATAAAATTACTTCAATAATTTCGAATATAAAACTTACATTCACATGTCGTGACTGTTCATCAACGAACGTTCCATCTCCTTGACTATGTGTGTGTATGTAGAGCTCTTATTATGTATGGTCTCGCCCATGTCGTGGACGTTGCATTCAAAATTAAATAACAATAACAATAATAATATTACTTACTGTAATGAGTATGATTATAAGAAATATGTACGATAGAAAATGTTGAGAATAAACAAGTTAATTATTAGAGTAGCTCCATGTTCACCATATGAATTTGATCCTACAATATGCTTGGTCATGCCATTCCCTGGGCCAGCAGGCTCGCTGTTTCTGTTGTCCTTGTTCTTTGAAGTCCCTTCCCTTCCAACCTTGACTTTGCCAAACAACATTTCAACTAGCACATTGTTCCTAGCTTATTGTTTGAGGATACCACCCAGAATTTTTCTACGAGTGTGTGGTGGCGAGGTAAAGGTTATCACATTGCCTAAATACATATTTCTGATCAACTCATCATCTTCTTCAGTACATTGATATTTTTCTGCAAATTTTGAAGTAACATTTAAAATTCATTTAAATTAAAATCAGCAAAATTTAACGTTTAAAAAACAAAGTAAAGATTCAGTATTATAGTAATTATGATTAAGTTTCTTTGTAGCATAAAACTCTCAGAAATATTGTATCAGCAAGACATAACTCTGAGATTAATTGACACATGTCATTGAAATTCCTTTCAGACATATTATGCTCATGTTTCATATTTAACAACCTCGCCAAAACTGACAACAAAGAGTGACCATGTAGATTTCCATCCAATATCTCCTTCTCGGCTGATTTGATTATCTCATACAATGATTTTACGTAGCTGTTAGGACTTTCTGATGCCTCATCAAAATGGTTTGATGATGGGTGTCCTTAATCTAATGTTCCATTTTCATTTTCATTTTTAAAATTTTCTTCTAAATAAAAAATTTGCAAGAAAATTTTTATCGAGCGCAGCATAATCATCATGCTCAATCATTTGTGGTTCACTTACTACGTTCAAAACACGGTACGAAGGAGATAGAACAACTAAATTAATATTTTGGTGTGACGGACGAACGTACTCCTCCTCGTGATAATACCATCAATAATAATCAACTACAAATCCATATCGTCCTAAGTGTACTTAAATGTATCACCATCTAAATAAGTTTTGTTTTGATTTTTTGCGGTTGCACGGAAAACGTACTTTTCCATATAATAAGCACTCTAGGCGAATCAAGACAAACACAACAAATGGCTCTACACCATTATAATACTAATGGGCTAAGAACTCATTCTCCAATCTATGGTACATTCAACATCTATCGTTATCCATTTTAATTAGGATGTAAATGAACTAAATTGTTTGTGAACTATTTGAAACTCGATTCGATAAATATTTGTTTGAGCTCGTTTGAAAACTCGTTAAGATAAACAAATCAAGCTCAAACTTTACAATATTCAGCTCGTTAACTCGTGAACATGTTCATTGATAAGTTCATGAGTCATCTTTTAGATGAAAAAATAATAATTTTGATATTTGATTTATTGATTTTGCACATTACTTATGAAATATATAGAAAATATATTAAATATATTTATTATAATAAATTTACAAATTTTAATAAGAATGTTATATTTTTCTCTAAATATATAATTTACTTTTTAATGAATTTAATGAAAATTTAAATGTATAAGTCATATTTATTAGGCTCGATAAAAGCTTAAATAAACTCGTGAGCCATGAATATATTCGTTAAATAAAGTTCGAGCTTGGCTCGATTATAAACGAGTCAAACTCAAACATTCAAGAGTTTGTTTCAGCTCGATTCGATTACATTCCTAATTTTAACATACAATATATTGACAACTGAATTGGTGATTTCGACTTAAATTTTATGGTTATTTTTCTAAAAAATATTTATAATATACACTAATTACCTACAAAATAAATTGTCTTTAATAATAATACACATAGTATCGATATTAATTTATAATAAATATTGTAGTAAACAAAATATTTTAAGATATATACATGTATTTACATTACTTAAAAATATTAAAAACTAAGCATAATATTGCATTAAATAATTAAAGTTATAAGTTAAATTAAATATTACATATTAATAGTAAATATTGTAAAAATAGTAATGTTAATAATAGATATTATAATATTTTAAATGATATTTGAATAAATATTCAAGTTCATGGATAATGTATTTGAAATGCACATAATTATATATATCTTGCTATATATGTAGCAAATGTAAATTTATATAATTATTATCAAATTAACATACATAAAGAAATACACTATAGCACATGTATCTATCTATAGATAATAGTTAGATCTACCATACAATTAAATAATACATGAATTAAATAAACTAAGATAAATTATTTTTCACATGTATGTTAACGATAAAATATATATATGACACGGAAGTTTATTATACTACATATACACATCTAACATAAATATAAAATTTTTATACTAAAGATATACATCTAGCACATATATCTATCTATATATTTTCATAACATATACATATGTTAAATTGAAAAAAACATGTTTGAAGTGTTGACTTATAAAGTTCAAGCCGAGAACCAAATCTGCAAAATTAAACAAAAACACAAGTTATGTTAATTAAAAAACATGAAATTTGGAGAAAAAAGACAAGACGTCGCCTATATCAGAGAGAAAGGGTGATAATCGCCGAAAAAAATGAAGAAAAAGATATATATATTATATCTATATATAATTATATGTATATATATATATAATTATTATATATATATAGCCGATTAACAGCGGATTTTTCAAAATCGATGCTAATTTGAATCTTATTTTCAAAATTCAAAATTACAAAGACGTTTAATTTTAAAAAATTCGTCGCAATTAGCAACGAGTTCGATTCCCATTTATTGCAATGAGTGCAATTATTGGGAGGGAGATTGTTGGGTGCAATAATGTCCCTGCTTGGTAGAGCGATCGAAACCGTGGTGCTTGAGCTACTATGCAGGTTTAAAAAGATTTGAGTTGCACCATTACCACCAGGTACTAACGCAAATTCAATTTCGCGACAATTTTGAAAATCATCACTAGAAACACGTTTCTTTTTGTAGTGATGGTCAAACCAGTCAAAACCATTCAAGAATCGGTCAAACCAGTCAAGAAATTAAAAAGCGATCTGATAGGTTCACCAATTTTTTATTTTAAATTTTTTTTTTAGAATTTGATTATTTTATTTTATTTCTTTTTAAAGATATTATTTCTTGTTTTTTAAATTTTATTTTTAGTTATTTATATGATCATTTAGATTTTAATTTTTAAAAAAATTTATTTTAATAATATCAGAGCTTATTATTATTAATTTTTTTAAAAATATAGAGGTAATTAAATTTTATTAAATGTATGTTGTTTATATTTTAAACTTTGATAAATAAACTATTTTATTATTTATAAATATATTTAAGATATTTAGAATGTAAAATATATATTTTATTATATTATATTTGTAACGTCCCGAAAATTTGAAGGTTCACGCGAACCACATGTGTACAAGTTATTAATTTCCTTGTGTATTTCAATTAATTGTTTTAATTGCATAAATTAATTATGTTATGCATATTGACATGTTTAAAATATATTTTTCTACATTGTTGCATTAAAATGTATTTTTAAAGGTTATTCGAGTTGCGATCGAGGAACGGAGACCGATGGATGAAAAATAGAAAATGTTTTTTATTCGTTTAATTGTTTATAATTATTTAAATATGATTGATGGTTTTTATTATTTTTGAAAATAAGGAGTTTTGAGGTGATTTTATAAGAACTCCACCCGAGAAGCATAGAAGTGCAGGAGCTGGTTGTGCAGCTTGCGCAGGGTTAAGGGGCTCGGCCATGGGCTTTGGAATGGGCTGGGCTAGGTCCTTAGGGTCCTCAGAGGGTGCACAAGGGCCTGGGCAGGGGCTGGTGCTGCTTGGTTGGCTGCCGGCTCGAGAGGAAACGTGAGGGAAGCACCATGGAGTCACGTGCAGGCTGTTGCTTTCTTCAGGTGGCTTGTGCGCTGGTTCATGGGCTTGTGCTAGTCTGGGTTGGGTCTTGGCGTGGTTCAGGGATGGTCAGGTTCAGGTGGGCTTGGTGGTAGCTCGGCTGGAAGAGGCCTCGGCTAGCTAGTTGTCCTAGTGCAACTAGAACAACTCATAAGCACACATGTATGCAATTGGGTCAGTTTCTAGCAGGGTTTGAGCGAGCTAGGTCTAGGTTTTATGGGTCAAGGTTGGTCAGGAGGGTTCCTAGGTGGGTTGGCTCGGGTTTGGATCGAGGGGGCTCTACCATGGTTCGAGTATTTTGGGAGATGGCTCGAGTGGTTCTATAATGGGTCAAAAACGAGATTTTAAAGATTAAAATTGGAACCATGGGTCCACGGATGTGGTTCATGGCTCACAAGAGTAGTTTAGGTAATAAAAATGTTATGTTTAAAATTTGGGATCAAGATAATGAGTTTGAATTTATTCGGGATTTAATCGCCCCACGAAACGTTAATTAAATAATTAATTGGAACACCTAGATTTAAGCTTAATAAAATTATGAAAATTATATTTAAGCTCAAATAATTATTAAAAGTTTAAGTTTTTATTTGGGCATTTTATATTAAGGTTTGGTTTAATTCGTGATTAAAACGCATTAATATGTTATATTTAAAGATTAATTTAAAATCCCTCGATTTAGGACTAAATAAAAATATGAGAAAATTCATGTAAGCTTAAATAATTATTTGGGACATGTTAGAGTTAATGAAAATAAGAAAAAGTCAAATTCGAGGATTTTTACCTCTAAGGGTAAAACGATAATTTTACACCTAGAAAATTAATAAACATCATGACAGTGTCCTGAATGCTGTTTTACATGCTAATATAATTATTTTAAATGTTTATATGATTTAATATGTGAAATTGTTTATGGATTTTTATATGTCAAAATGTTATTTTAAATGTTTATGATTTATTATGTCAAAATGTTATTTTAAATGTTTATGATTTAATATGTTAAAATATTTATTTTAAATGTTTTTGGATTTTACATATTAAAGGGTTTATTTTAAAATGTTTATGGATTTTTATGAGAAAACGATAACGTTAAAAGATATGTTGCATGCTTGTTTTTAAAAGAAAAATGATATTAAATGCAATGTTTTATAAAGTGATGAAAATGTGAAACATTGGAGAGGTGAAATAATTATGACTATTATGATGATATGATGATATGAATGGGGATGTCGTGAGGGAAAAGGCCTCAGAGGGAGTCCATTTACGGGAGGAGGCTCCAGAGGGAGCCCATTAATGTGAGAAGGCCCCAGAGGAAGCTCGTCTATGGGAGAAGGCCCCAGAGAGAGCCCGACGATCGTATTTCCATATGATGAGGATAGACCAAGGCTTAGTTGATGGGTGAGAGTGTCGCTGATGTCCCCGCCATCCAGTACTGTGATTACATGATAGATGAATCCATCAACTTTATGATGATACGAAAGTCATAATTAACGATCCAAATTCAATAAAAGGAAAACGTATATGCTTATGATGAAAAAGGAAGATATTTATGATAAAATGATGAAAGGATATATGATATGAAATGATATAAAGAAAAATATTGATGTTTAAGTTATGCATGTTCGTATGGATATGTTTATGATGATATGAAAACGTTTACGGAAATGTTTACGAAAATATTTATAAAAATATTATGGAAAAGTTTACGTTTAAATTCGATGCATCATTATGAAAAATGTTTTTGTTTAAAGTTTATGCATCATGAAAATGTTTACGAAAATGTTCATGTTTAAAGGCTATGCATCTTCATGAAAACGATATTTTAAGTACAAGTATTTTCACCGTTGTATGTGATCTGTATACGTATTACTTGTTATCAAGATTATGGTGTGTTAAGTCTTTAAACTCACTAGGTGTGATAGATGCATGTGATTATGATGTTAATGTTACTGGAGGTCTTGATGGTTGACCTGATTGGACTGAAGGTGCACATAACCCGAGGACCATCGCTTCTAGCTTTTCCGCATTTATGTTTATGCTTATGTCAAAAGATTTTATAAATTTATTTTATGCTTTAAGTGGTTTTTGAGAGGTTGTAGTATGTGCTATATTTTTCAAATTATTGTTTTCTAGGTTTAGTAAAACATTTGACAATTTCATGTTTTGACTATTCCTTTTGATTTTTTCAAATATTAGTTGGCCGATTTATTTTAAAATGGTTCAAAAATATTTTATATATTTTGTACAAGGGATTCGGCCGAAATCTTGGTATAATTAAAAAAAAAAGATTCTAGTACTTTTCAAGCAAAACGATTAGTAGATGTTTCAATATTTTTATTTTACATCCCGTCCGACCTTCAGTTGAAAGTCCGATTGGTTAATCGTTTTTATAAAATAGACTCTTTCGATTATCGGTTCAATCATGAAAACATTGGCTAGAAGTATTGTAAAACGTTTGAGATGAAACTCAACATCAATTACACAATTCTCGAAATAATAATTGTAATTAAGAAATCTTTGTTTTTGTTGTACATTCCCTTTGCTTATTAGGTATACGTGCCTATCAGGTTTTAACATGAGATTTTTTTAATATTATTATAAGATTATGATTATAACTAAAAGGGGAAATTTTAAAAACTTTAATACCAAATCAATGAGAGATTTATATAATATAAATCAATGAGAGATTTATATAATACTAAATTTAATCTATGTATGGAAAATTATTTTAATTAATGTGTGTATAAATACCACACATAAGGCATCGAATTATTATATCAACATTACTGGATAAATTTACTTAATAATTATTTAATATTTATGGATTTAATTATTATTTTAACCATTATTATTGGCCTTCTTCCAATGTGTTCAAATGGAAGTTTTGATCAAAATTATGCTTATTTATGGGGCACTGATCATTTCTCGGTTAACCCTCAAGGAACTGATGTGCAACTTAAGATGGATAAATCCTCAGGTTAACTAATATAATTTTTTGTTAATATCTCATCATTTCATTAACTAGTTTTGAAATTTTTGTTTTCAGGTTTTGTGTTTCATTTTTACATTTTTTAAGCCAATTATTTTTCTAGTATATATACATATTATTTTTACCAAAAGTCGTAGGTTATATTATGGTGCAATAATTGCTCTTGCTAGAGAATAATCGAAACACGACGTTTGTGTTACCCTATGATCTAAAAGATTATAGTTGCTGCTTTACAACAAGTTATATATAAAAATTTTCATAAAACAACAAACGGTCGGTCATACATTCGGTAATAAAGTCAATGTAACAAGTTCGATTCTCATTGATGACAAAGAGTTCAATTATTGAGATGATGATAATTGGGCTGCAATAATTGTCCATGCTGGAAGAGTAATTGAAATGCAACGATAGATATGTTGTACGATTTAAAATATTAGAGTCGCACCGTTACCACAAGTTATGACTTTTGGTAAAATGGTAGCTGTCGGTCCTACACATTAAAATTAAGATGCACTTATTTTGTAAGGAACATAATTGCTCATTTGCTTGAATATTGAACTATTGAAATGAATGTTAGAACTTGTTGTTAATTATTTTTATTTTTGTCTTACATTTATTTTGTGCTTGTTTTACAGGTGCTGGATTTATATCCAAATCAAATTTCGGATCTGGGTTGTTCCATATACGGATGAAGATCCCAGAAAAGAAAACTGGAGGAATTGTTACTTGCTTTTATGTAAAATATACCCTAATCTTTTCTCTCTAAAAAATAATAAATAAAACAGGTTTTTTCAAATTTTTTACAACAATATATATATATATATATATATATATATATATATATTAATTATATTAAAATATAAAACGGACGATTGTCCTCACTCCCAAAAAAAAATAAAAATACAATTTTATGTTTATTTTAAAAAAAATTTAAAAGTATTGTTCTTAGAGTATGTTTTTTGTGAGACGGTCTCACGAATCTTTATCTGGAAGACGGGTCAACTCTATCGATATTCACAATAAAAAGTAATACTCTTAGCATAAAAAGTAATACTTTTTCATGATGATCCAAATAAAATATCTGTCTCACAAAATACGACCATGAGACTGTCTCACACAAATTTTTACCTTGTTCTTATGAAACATTTAAAAACTGGTTATTTATGTTATTTGTATTATCTTATGAATATGTAGTTAACAGCAGTAGTACCCGACGGCCGGGATCCTGGGGATCATTTCGAGGTCGATTACGAGTTCTTGGGCACGAACGGCACGGTGCAGACGAATGTTTACGACAACGATCGGGGCCATAGGGAACAAAGTTTTAAACTCTGGTTTAATCCCTCTCAGGATTTTCACAGCTACGACATCCTATGGAACACACACCAAATCGTGTAAGACTTGATTATTAATTTGGAGTCAAAATTACTACAACTTGCATGGATACCTTATACAACCCATGATTTATATATATATATATATATATATCCAGATTCTTTGTGGACAAAATTCCCGTAAGAGTGTTCAAGAATAACATGGCAAAAGGAGTGGCGTATCCAACCATGTCAATGCATGTAGAGGCAACCATATGGAATGCGGACTGGGCCGGAGTCGTCGACTGGAGCCAAGCCCCCTTCGTCGCTCACTACCAAGATTTCAACATCGACGCGTGTTCCGCTCCGGCACAGTCCACCGACATCGCCCATTGTGCGTCTCCACAATATTTTTGGAACAAGCCAGAATACTGGGAACTAAATGCTGAACAGAAACAACTAATGGAACGCTACCGGAAATCTTATATGGTGTACGACTATTGTTCCAAACCAACTACTAGGAAACCCGAATGCTTGCTCAATTAATCGAGTTCTATGTTTAGGGGGACAAAATTGTGATAATAAATTATTATTACATAAAAACAATGAGGTTTACAGGGTTAGCAGTTTCATTTATTCATTAATCAATAAAACACTTGTTTAATTATTATGATTTTGGAGTGAGTTTATTAAATTAATTTAACTTTGGATGAAATATATATAGCAAGAGATTAAATTATTTTTTAATTAGCGGTCTTCCAATAGACATGCATGTCAAAACAGGCTAGCAGAGCATGAAATTACCAACCCAACATGGTCATTTTAGGTGACGGGGTGGGCTGACACATCAAACCTAACTAATTTTGTGTGAATTTATCGTGTTAGAAAGTTATCAACTCAACACACCTATTTTACGGGACGAGCTTAGACCTTTTTGATTTACCCATTGACTGGATTAACTGAACTACTGATCACAGCCGAGTTCTAAATCAGCCTCGGGTTATTTAACTGTAAGCCATTTATACCTCAATATATAGGTTGAGGTGAGCTATTCGACAAGGCACCGTTTGGTGCTATTGACAAAACTCCACGTCCTTGTTTTATCAATCGTTTGACTCAATTTCTATAATAATTTTTATAAATGTAAAAATAATTTTGTTATTCATATTTTTAAATTTATTTTATCATCTCATCATACAAATCAATTAAACAGTGCCCGAAAGTAATAGTTTTCACTTCAAACTTCAAAATTTAATTGATAGAGTTACAAAAACTTTCCATTAATATTATACAATAACAAGAAGTATAGAGTAGGTCTTTTGTGAGACGGTCTCACGATTATTTATCTGTGAGACAGGTCAACTACTAACGATATTCACAATAAAAAGTAATACTCTTAGCATAAAAAAATAATATTTTTCATGGATGACCAAATAAGAGATCGTCTCACAAATACGACCCGTGACACCGTCTCACACATTTTTTTGCCAGAAGTATAATATAAGTGAAGATTGGTTAGATTTATAATCCTAGTCAAACAATTTTTCTGATCAATAAAATTTAAATATTATATAGAGTAGGTCATATTTTACACATAGACAATGTTTAAATATCGAGTAGTTCGTATAAATACATGGTAGTATTAGAAATTATATGCATGTACTCTACTTAATAAATATCATCTACTTTATGTTAGTATTTTTACATGTATCTTCTTACCTAATTTATTATTCGGACTTAGAATATTAGTATTTTAATGCATGATACATTTAAAAATGAAATAATTTTAAGATTAACATATTACTGCTAATTAACATTAAAATACATGCTTGTATCATTTAATTACAAATATATATATATATATATATATATATATATACCTAAGTTGATCTTCATAGTTTCTAAAAAAATGTATTGATGAAATATACAATAAATATTTTTTGAACATGAATTTATCATACATTGAAACGGTATAAACATCAATGTTCTATCAAGAAAGCACAAATTAAATAATTTCTGAGCAAGATTATGAACAATATTTATGTAGGTTTTGAAACTATTATATTAATTTAAATTTTTTTTTGATTTAAAATACAAGTCAGATGTGCATATTAAAAGACTACCACATACAATTCTAAAGAAATTTCAACTTTAAGGAAAAAAATGTCTTATTTGCTCAATGTACAAAATTAGGCGAAAATACTTTTGAAATTTTAGGAGAAATAAAGTTTAAAAGTTATCAAAAAAATTGTAATATTAATTTTTTTGAAATTGCATAATACTAATATATATCTCCTTTAGCAAGTCGGAATTATTTAATAAAACAGAGTATATTTTCATAACCCTGATAATATATAAAATTAAATAAATCGAAATAGCTCTTGTGAACAAAATATAAAAATCCATTGTATAAAATAACGAGTAAGCATATTAATTAATATCAACTCCATTATAAAAATTTGATGAATTTGTCTTTTAAATATTATATATATTTGATCAATAGTGCTGTAATTTAATATCTTTCATGATTTTTCAAGCAAACACATCTCTCATATGCTAATATTTATCGGATAAATAATAGTCAAAGTATATTAAATTCTGCCTAGAGACATGGATTTTAACATTTCGAACTCCAAATTAAGCAGGACAAAAAAAAAACTATAATCAGAAAAAATATTAAATAATAGTAATTATAAACTCAAAATTATTGAATGGAAGAACATATTCCTTTTTAAAAAAATCATATTGACTTCACCACAATGCTTTTTCTATAATTTTTTTATAGATTTTATATATCTCTTTTGAAATAAAGGGTGATACCCCATAGATGGGTCTAGACCAGATGGAAGACTTGGATGGGCCCTACTACTCTTGGCTCATCCCTAGCCCAAGTGGAAAACAAGCCCACCAAGGGCCCAGGTATTCTCCTATAAATACCAGGATTTGATTGTTCAGTTAAGCTATTCATTATATTGTTTTCAGCAGCGCCCTTAGCTGCTCCCCCCATATATCCTCAGTCTCTGACTTGAGCGTCGGAGGGGCTACGCCAGGATACTCTCCTGGCCCCCTCCTAACGGTCTTATTTGTGATTTCAGGCCCAGGGTAATTTTGAAGCCCGTGTCTGGATTAGTGACGCTTGCGTGGATCGGACCCTAAATTTCCCGTGAGTATCACTTGGCGTCGTCTGTGGGAATATCTGAGTTGAGACGTAGAGATGGTAGGGAGGCGAGGGAGTGGAAGAGCCACCTCAGCATCATCGCGTCCTCGGAGGGGACCCGAACCATCTCGCGCTGAGGTGGGACAGGAACAACCGTCTCTTGAGACGAGACATGAACAACCTCGTCAAGAGGCCAGAACTGAGCAGCCCATCCACGAGACGAGGGTCGAGCAAACCCGTCCCAATGAGAATGTGGGAAACTTGACCCTGGAACAGCTGGGCCAATTTATCACCCGAACAGTGGATGAGGCCATGAAGAGGAATCAAGAGTCTATGTTTGTAGAGGAACAGGCCGCCCATCAGGAGCGGGAGGAAAATATTGAGGTCCATCATAGCATGGTTGAAGAGACGCAACCCCTCCAGAGTGGGGAGATTAGTGAGATGTGAGAGATGTGGAAAGAGATAAGGAGGTTGAGGGAGCAGGTGGGAAGCAGGGCGCCGGTACCTAAGAGAGGAAGCCCTTTTTCACTAGCCATCTTGGAGGAAGGGCTTCCTCCGAATTTCCGACAATCAAACGTTGGAGAGTATGACGGACATACAGACCCTGAGGAACACTTGGGGAGATTTGAGAATGCGGCTCTGTTACACCAATATTCGGACGGAGTCAGGTGCAGGGTGTTTCTGGGCACGTTGGTGAGGTCAGCCCAGCAATGGTTTAATACCCTGCAGCCCAACTCCATACAATCGTTCGAGGATTTCTCTGCAGCCTTCTTGCACCGATTTGCCAGCAGCAAGAGGCATCAAAAGAACTATTTGAGTCTGTTTGTGATGAAACAGCAAGAGGCTGAAACGTTGCGGGAGTTTGTCCAGCGCTTCAACACTGCAGCGCTAGAAATACCAGCGGCTACCCCTGACATCATGATAAGTGCCTTTACACAAGGACTAAGGGGAGGAGAGTTTTTTAAGTCGTTGGTCAAGAAGCCTCCGTCGAGCTATGATGATTTGTTGGCTCGAGCTGAGAAATATGTAAACTTGGAGGATGCTCAACGATACAGGAGGATGGAAAACCGGCCCGGAGGAAGTAGGGTGGAGGGAGCCGAGAGAGGTGGAAAGAAGAGGGGTGCAGGGGAAAGAGATGAGGACAGAACCTAAGGTAGAAGACAATTCTCATCACATGTTCCTCTGAATAGGAGTCGGAATAAGGTGATGGAGGTGAGGGAGTCGGGGGAGAGGGGGGAGAAGTCGCAGAGGGTTGAGAGCAGTGCTCGACCTCCGCCACAGGGTAGACAAGAAGGGTCCTCGTCCGGGAGTGAGCTGAGATCTCGCCCGTCTTCTAGGCGGGGTCGAGGCCCTCCATGGATACATCCGAGGATCGAAGAGCCGAGGAGAGAGGGTCGAGGTCAGGATGTCCCTCGGGAGCCCGCTGAACCGAGGAGGAGAACGAATGAGGATAATCACCCGACGAGAGGAATGATTCATATGATCTCGGGGGGTGCTACTGATGGGGATTCCGGGCGAGCGCGGAAGGCGCATGGGAGGAGGTTGGAGAATTTTGAAATATCGAGGAGTGCGAACTTACCCCCATGATCATGTCATCAGTTTTGGGCCATAGGATCTCCGAGGCATTGTGGCTCCTCATAACGATGCCTTGGTGGTGACGACCACCGTTGCCAGTTACGATGTGGCACGAATCTTTATTGATAATGGAAGCTCTGTTAATATCCTGTTCAAGAGTACTCTGGATCAGATGAAGGTGGAAGGATTTGAGTTTGAGCCAATCTCCACTCCTCTATATGGGTTCGCAGGACATGCCATCCCGCCGCTGGGTCAAATTGTCCTTCCTTTATCTTTGGGGCATGAGCCTCGGCGGGTGACCAAGATGACGACATTTACTGTGGTGGACACCTCATCCGCTTACAATGGAATTCTGGGGCGACCAGCCCTAAAGGATTTCAGAGCTGTAGCGTCCACGTATCATCAGAAGTTGAAGTTTCCTGTGGGGAGGGAGGTTGGAGTCTTATGTGGGGACCAGAAAGTCGCTCGTCGGTGTTATGAGGGGATAGTGAAAGAAGAGGGGAAGAGGGCACGTGTGGAGGTCAATATGATTAGAAGGGGGCGAAGCGGGTTGCCCGTGGTAAGGAGAGAGGTTCATGAGGTGATGGATGAGAAGCCGGAGATCGTGACATTGGGGCCTGACAAGAAAACTCTAAGAATAGCCCCTGACCTTGACCCAGAGGTAAGGGAAAAACTTATTACTTGTTTACAATGCTAATCTCAACAGGTTCGCTTGGTCAGCCCAAGAGCTCACAGGGACGAGTTCAGATGTAGCAGAACATCGGTTAAACATCTTGCCGAATTCTCGTCCCGTGAAGCAGAAGAAAAGACACTTCGGGCCCGAGAAAGATATAGTTATAAAAAAGAAGGTGGGAGAGTTGCTCAGTGCTCGGCACATTCGAGAGGTACAATTTCCTACTTGGCTCTCGAATGTCGTTCTTGTTCCGAAAAGTTCGGAAAAATGGAGGATGTGTGTGGACTTCAGAGATCTCAACAAGGCATGACCTAAAGATTGTTATCCCTTGCCGCGGATAGATCAGTTGGTGGACTCCACAGCCGGACACCAGTATTTGTGCATGCTGGACGCTTATCAGGGGTACCATCAAATCCCCTTGGCCGTGGAGGATCAAGATAAAGTAAGTTTCATCACCTCTGAAGGAACTTTCTGTTACGTGGTCATGCCCTTCGGACTAAAAAATGCCGGAGCCACGTATCAGCGGTTGATGTATAAAGTCTTTTCTAAGCAGGTGGGGAGGAATGTGGAAGTGTATGTGGATGACATCATGGTAAAGTCTAAGGCTTCAGCCCTGCTCATACCTGACTTAGTGGAGACCTTTTCCACCCTCAGGTCCTATGGGCTGAAGTTGAACCCTCAGAAGTGTATATTTGGGGTGAAGAGTGGGAAGTTTCTGGGTTATATGGTGACGGAGAGGGGAATTGAGGCTAACCCTGAGAAAGTTCAAGCTATCCAAAATATGGTCTCTCCTCAGGGGCCCAAAGATGTTCAGCAGTTGGCAGGGAGGATTGCTGCGCTGGCACGTTTTATCTCGAGATCCGCCCATAGAAGTTTACCTTTTTTTCGGACCCTGCGAAAGGCGAAAAAATTTGAGTGGGGGCCGGATTGCGAGAAGGCTTTCACAGAACTGAAGGAGTACCTTGCCGAGCTTCCTGTTCTAGCCAAACCGACAGCGGGGGAGCCTTTGTGGGTATATTTATCTGCCACTGAAGGGGCCGTGAGTTCGGTCCTTGTCAAGCTTGATGGATCAGTTCAACAGCCGGTGTACTATGTTTCGCATGCAGTCAAGGGGGCAGAGATCCGATACTCGGGGTTGGAAAAGTTGGCTTTGGCGTTGGTAATGACAGCCAGACGCTTGAGGCCTTACTTCTTTTCTCATCCGATTGTGGTGCTCACTAACAGTCCATTAGGCAGAATTCTCACTCATTCTGATATGTCCGGCCGCCTGGTTAAGTGGACTACGGAGTTGGGAGAATATGACATCCAGTATGAGCCGAGAACAGCTATTAAAGCACAAGCGTTAGCCGATTTTCTGGCTGAGACTGTACATCAGGAGAATGAGGACCCTTGGAAGGTGTATGTGGATGGTTCCTCGTCGAAGGACGGAAGTGGGGTGGGAGTAGTACTGATTTCACCAGCTGGGGAAGAAGTGAAGTTGGCTGTAAGGTTGAACTTTCGAGCATCCAATAATGAGGCAGAGTATGAGGCTGTGTTGGCAGGACTTCGAGCAGCCATAAATGTGGGAGCTACCCGGGTACTTATTTTTTCTGACTCACAGTTGGTAGCGCAACAGATGAAGGGGATGTATGATGTGAAAGATGAGAAACTTATTGAGTATGCTCGAGAAGCGAACAGAATCAAAGAGAAATTCACAGAGATTACATTTGAACAGATTCCCAGGAAAGAAAATGAAAAGGCAGACACTCTAGCCAAAATGGCTGGAACGATGGGAAGTTGGAAGAATAGAGATGTGGTATTTCAAATCGAACTCACACCTCACACGAGTTCACCTGCAGTTGAGCAAGAAGAAGAGGATTGGAGGACTGACATAATTGATTACCTGAAAGAGGGAAAGCTTCCTGATAACCCTCGCGAAGCTCGTAAATTGAAGATAAAATGTTCACGCTATGTAATGGTTGGGGACGTGTTGTTTAGAACGTCTTTTGCAGGGCCACTTCTTCGGTGCTTAAGTTACAAAGAGGCTGATTATGTGCTCCGAGAAGTTCACGAGGGGTGTTGTGGAAATCATTTAGGGGCTTATGCATTAGCAATAAAAGTACTGATCGCCGGTTATTCTTGGCCCTCAGTGCTGCATGATGCTCAAGAGTTGGTAATGTCTTGTGATAGTTGTCAACGTCATGCGCGGTTGAATCACCGGCCGGCCGCGATGATGAAGGCTGTCACGGCCGCCTGTCCCTTTGACCAGTGGGGAATGGATATCGTGGGACCTTTTCCTATAGCTCCTGCTCAGAAAAAATTCCTACTGGTAGCAGTTGATTATTTTTCAAAGTGGGTGGAAGCAGAGCCTTTGGCCAGAATCACTGAGAACGACGTCCTGAAATTCTTGTGGAAGAGTATAGTATGCAGGTACGGGGTACCTAGGAGGCTGATATCCGATAATGGGAGACAGTTCCAAGGGGCCAAAATCGAAGCTTGGTGTAAAGAGATGAAGATCCAACAAGTCTTTACCTCTGTAGCTTACCCGCAGAGTAATGGCCAGGTGGAGGTGACTAATCGGACGCTGGTACAGGGTTTGAAAGTTCGACTGGGCAAGGCCAAAGGCAATTGGGTGGATGAGCTACCAAGTGTCTTATGGGCATACCGAACCACTCCGAGAGAGGGAACCAAAGAAACTCCTTTTAGTTTGGTCTACGGTAATGAAGCAGTGCTCCCGGCTGAGATCGGGTTGGAATCGACAAGGGTGATGTTTTATGACGAGGACAATGGGGCGAGACGCGCTACTGACCTTGATCTTTTGGAAGGAAAGAGGGAGGCTGCCAGCATTCAATTGGAAGCTTATAAGAACCGCATTGCACAGTCTTATAATCGGAGAGTCGTGCAAAAAAACTTTCAGGTGGGTGATTTGGTCCTGAGGAAGGTGTCAGAAGAGCAGAGGGGAAAATTGGACCCAAAGTGGGAGGGTCCCTTCAAGGTGGTCGAGAGGTTGAGCTCTGGAGCCTATTACTTAGAGAATGCGCAAGGCAAAGCTTTGAAGAGGCCTTGGAATGCTTATCACCTTAGGAAGTATTATTCTTGATTCTGTCATTGATGTATTTTATTTCCTGAATTTTCTTGTGTAATCCATCGGAATTCAATAAAATCAAGTTCTTCCTGTTATTTCATGAATGCTGTGTTATCGTGAGAGTGATAACATGATTTTATTTTCCTACTAAGGTATCGCCTAGTAGAGGAGCAGCGTGAAAAATGTTATTTTCCTACTAAGGCATCGCTTAGTAGAGGAGCAACGTGAAAAATTTTATTTTCCTACTAAGACATCGCCTAGTAGAGGAGCAGAGTGAGGAAGAAAAAATTTATATTTTCCTACTAAGGCATCGCCTAGTAGATGAGCAGAGGGTGGAGGTGGTACATTTCTATTTTCCTGCTAAGGTGTCACCTAGCAGAGGAGTTAGAGGGTGATGGTGTTGATTTTTATTTTCCTGCTAAGGTATGACCTAGTAGAGGAGTTAGAGGGTGATGGTGTTGATTTTTATTTTCCTGCTAAGGTGTCACCTAGCAAAGGAGTTAGAGGGGGAGGTGGTTGATTTTTATTTTCCTCCTAAGGTGTCACCTAGCAGAGGAGTTAGAGGGTGATGGTGTTGATTTCTATTTTCCTGCTAATGCATCGCCTAGTAGAGGAGTTAGAGGGTGATGATGTTGATTTCTATTTTCCTGCTAAGGCATCGCCTAGTAGAGGAGTAGAGGGTGATGGTGTTCATTTCTATTTTCCTGTTAAGGCATCGCCTAGTAGAAGAGTAGAGGGTGATGGTGTTGATTTTTATTTTCCTTCTAAGGTATGATCTAGGAGAGGAGTTAGAGGGTGATGGTGTTGATTTTTATTTTCCTGCTAAGGTATCGCCTAGTAGAGGAGTAGAGGGTGATGATGTTGATTTTTATTTTCCTGTTAAGGTATGACCTAGCAGAGGAGTTAGAGGGTGATGGTGTTGATTTTTATTTTCCTGCTAAGGTGTCACCTGGCAGAGGAGTTAGAGGGTGATGGTGTTGATTTCTATTTTCCTGCTAAGGTGTCATCTAGCAGAGGAGTTAGAGGGTGGAGATGGTGAACTTCTATTTTCCTACTAAGGTATCACCTAGCAGAGGAATTAGAGGGGGGAGGTGATTGATTTTTATTTTCCTGCTAAGGTATGACCTAGCAGAAGAATTAGAGGGTGATGGTGTTGATTTCTATTTTCCTGCTAAGGTTTCACCTAGCAGAGGAGTTAGAGGGTGATGGTGTTGATTTCTATTTTCCTGCTAAGGCATCGACTAGCAGAGGAGTTAGAGGGTGGAGATGGTGAATTTCTATTTTCCTGTCACCGAGCAGAGGAGTAAGCAGGGGAAGATGGCTGATTTTTATTTTCCTGCTAAGGTATAATCTAGCAGAGGAGTTAGAGGGTGATGATTTGATTTGCCCTAACAGGTTAATAGTATCAGAGACAAACTCGTGAGAAGCAGTAAATTCAAATGCAAAATACTCAAGGTTGCATAAATAAAACGAGTTCGTACATGTCAAAAGTGCGCAAAAGGAAATAACCAAATGTAAACGTCCCAAAAGTCGCATAATCCTATGGAAAATAAAACAATGCAGAAAATAACATAAATAAAGGGGCTCAATCTAGGAATCGGGGGGGAGACTCGATATGAAGCCCTCGAAGTCGATAAAGTCATTAGGGGCGCCTGGCGGAGGATAGCCCTGAGCATGGAAAAGGCCGACTGCACCCTCGAAACCCATCCCCAGGTAGTGAAAAGCTTTCGGGCCACAGATCTCGACAAATTCTTCGGATTTGAGAAATTCCTCTTTGAAGGAGGAGGCTTCTGCAACATGTCGTGCCTTGGCGTCTTTAAGCTCAGCCTGTGAGTTCTTTAATTCTTTCTTCAGCTTCTTGATCTCTTTAGCTTGATCCTCTATCAGCCGCTGAGACTCCTGCTTCTGTTTTGAGAGCTCGCCGCACTGGATCTGGGACTCCGAAAATTGAGCTTGGGACTCCGACAATTGAGCTTGGGACTCCGAAAGCTCCTCGGCATGCGACACTTTCATCTCATCAATAGGAGCCTGGAGCTGTTCGCGGAGAGCCTGAACCTCGCGTAATTCTTGACAAGAGTCAGATCGAGTGGCGTGAGCGCTCAGCCAACTCCCCGACGTACATCATGCCCTGCATAAGTAGACAAGGGTGAAAAGACGATAAGAAGATCAAATGTATATTAAACATCAATCTAAAGGTTATAAGGAGAAGTATACCTCGATGACACTGCTGCATGTCCGGCGGAGGAGGTCTGACCACCCCTAGTGAACCCATGAACGCTGCATCGGCGTCGGAAGGAATGCTGATACATTATCTTCTGAGCCAGAGGAGTAGGACCCCGCCCCACTGATGGCTGAATCCTGAAGTGTATAGAGGATGCACCACCGATGCGAGGGGAGGCCCATCATCGGGCTCGGACCCCTCTGGAGAAGAGACCGATGCGACAGAAATCTCAGAAATCTTGCGCTTGCCATGCTGAGGGGCTGACAGGGCTAAGATCAGTGGATGCATTTTGCTTACCAGACGGAGGAGGGGACTTGGCGCGAGGAGGTGGCGAGGAGGCTCGCTCTGAGGCGGAGGAGGAGGAGCCTGCTTTCTTCTTCTTCGCAGCAGTAGGGGAGCTAGGGGAGCTAGCAGGCTTCTTCGCGGTAGTAGAACAGGAACCTGTTTTCTTTTTCTCAGCAGCAGAACAATCTCCCTTTGGGCCCATCGTGACTGCCGGGGTAATGGATTTCTGGGAAGCTGATGAAGAACCCCCGGCCTTTGTCTTGGAAAGTTCACGGAGAAATAGGGCGTTCATGACTCTAGTACCTGCAAGCAGAGGCAAGGAACCAAATGAGAATGTTATCAAGTAACATAATAAATAAAAGAAAAACAAGAAGTATGGACAGATGAGAATATCTACCAGCATTCTCCTTCAGCTTAATTTTAGCGGGACTTAACCCGGCATGACATAGGAGATCCTTAGATAGAAGTTTGGGAATGTTAAAGCATCGATCTCCTAGTACACTCATTATCTGCAGGTACTCCTCATCTTTCTTATAACTCTTGGAAAGTTTGGGTTTAGTGAAGACAGGGTACCAATCGGTAAAGCAAGTCAATTCTTTGGGTGGCTGTACAAAGAAGAAGTATTTTTTCCAGTCCTTCACATGACTGGGGGCCCCATCGAACAGTTTGTGGCTAGATCGGGAGGTTACATAGAAAGGTCCATCTTTTGACCTGGACAAAACTAAGAAGTAGGAAAAAGTGGTGCAATTCAAAGGGAGGCCTAAAGCTCTGAATAACACAGCGAAACAGCTTATCAAACGGAAGGCATTAGGTGTGAGTAAACCTAAGTGCACCTGATAGTACTTGCTTAATTCTTGAAAGAAATCACACAGGGGGAAACGAAGGCCGGCATCAAAATGATGCTGAAAAAAGGTATAATAGCCCTTGGGGGCTAGATAAGGTCGGTCCTTTGGGCCAGGAATGATGATCTGGTGGGAGGAAGGAATGTGCCACAGAGTCCTAATTTTCGACTCACTACCAGGAGGAATGTGGGATGACAAGTGACCATACCATAAGTTATCTGCCTCAGATATGTTCATTTATTGGGTCACGTGACGAACTTCCTTACCCGGACGACTATGAGCGGTGACTTCCTCCTCAGGAGGATCAAGGGTAAAATCAGGATCAGCTAAGGAAGTCCTACCCTGGCTAGACTCGCTGGACCTGCTAGACCTGCTAGACTTGCTGGACTCGCTAGACTCGCTAAACCTCTCAGAACCACTCGAAGAACTAGACTCGGAATCGGAATCGGAAGAAGACATAAGTGCTAAGGATAATCAAACAGGAAGAGGAGGGAACTGACCCGGATGAGGCAGGGGAAAATACTCAAAGCAATAGAATCGCAAGGATGGCCGAGCGAGGTGCGTTACGGCACGTGAGGGCTGGCGCGCAAGGGCGACGGGCGAGCTGGTGCTCGGGTGATGGGCGAACGTATGACGCTCGGGCGAGCGTGGCACGGCGTGGGCGAGCACGCGGCGGAGGGCGAGGGTGAGCGTGGCGCTGTCGCTGGGTGAGCGTGTGCGCTGGCGAGCATGCGCGCTGGGCGCTCGGTGAAGGCGATGCGCGGCGGGGGCGCGATGGTGAGGCGTGCTGAGGGCTCGGCAAGCAGGCGTTGGGCGAGCTGGGGGCGCTGGGCGAGCGTGGGCGATCGGGCTGTGCGGGGGCGCTCGGACGAGCGTGGGCGATCGGGCGAACGTGGGTGCTCGGACGCTCGGGCGAACGTGGTGGTGTACGGGCGAGCGTCGGTGCTCGGGTGCTCAGACGCGGGGGCGGGCGTGGCGATGCGCAGGCGAGCGTGGATGCTTGGACGCTCGGGCGAGCAGGCGTTGGGCGAGCTGGGGGCGCTGTGCGAACGTGGGCGATCGGGCTGTGCGGGGGCGCTCGGGCGAGCGTGGGCGATCGGGCGACCGTGGGTGCTCGGACGCTGGGGCGAACGTGGCGGTGTACGGGCGAGCGTCGGTGCTCGGGTGCTCAGACGCGGGGGCGGGCGTGGCGATGCTCGGGCGAGCGTGGATGGACGCTCGGGCGAGCGTGGCAGTGCGCGGGCGAGCACAGGGATGCTCAGGTACTCGGACGCTGGGGCGTGGCGTGGCGTGGCGCGCTTGGGCGAGCAGACCCGCAGGGGCAGGGCGAGCTCGCGTTGGGGCTAGCGCGCAGATGGTGAGGGCTGGCTTGGCGAGGCGCGCAAGCGAGGCAATGGCTTGCGGCTCGACGAGGACAGCGTGGCGAGCCGGCGTGTGTGCTGGGGCGCGAGCCGGTGTGGGTGCGAGGGCAGAGAAAATTTTGCAGGGAAAAGTGAGGATTGGAGTGCGGAAGGAGCCTATATTTATAGGGGGAGCACAAATCTTACCAAGATTGTGATTTGATTTGATATCTTTTCCTTTCAGAGCAGGATTGCGATTTGATTTGTTTCAAAATCTTGGGAGACTGGAGAACGGCAGGAAAAATGCACGGCATCACCCTTGCGAGTGCTTATTTCTGAAAAAATTATGGGGGCGTTGCCCCCACGACCTGACCGGGCAGGTCGATCCCCGTAATTTTCGCAGCGGCAAGCATCGTTCGTTAACGACAAACGAAATAAATTTTTCTGTTACGGTACGTCCTCGTCGCCGATAAACCAAGGACAACACAACTAATCGAACTTTGAACCTACGATTCAGTTCGACTCGGGAGGGGGAGACTGGTGATACCCCATAGATGGGTCTAGCCCAGATGGAAGACTTGGATGGGCCCACTACTCTTGGTTCATCCCTAACCCAAGTGGAAAACAAGCCCACCAAGGGCCCATGTATTCTCCTATAAATACCAGGTTTGATTGTTCAGTTAAGCTATTCATTATATTGTTTTTAGCAGTGCCCTTAGCTGCTCCCCCCATATATCCTCAGTCTCTGACTTAAGCGTCGGAGGGGCTACGCCAGGATACTCTCCTGGCCCCCTCCTAACGGTCTTATTTGTGATTTCAGGCCCAGGGTAATTTTGAAGCCCGTGTCTGGATTAGTGACGCTTGCGTGGATCGGACCCTAAATTTCCCGTGAATATCAAAGAGAAAAAACTTTAATATAAAACTGAATGGGAGATTTAAACAATATAAATAATTAGCTATTAATTCAAGTCTTAATTCTACTTGCGTGTATAAATATAACATAAAATCTAAACAATATATTTAACAAAATAGTTTTAGATTATTATTCCTTAATAATATTTCTATTTATTAATGGATTTCATAATTATTTTAACCATTATTCTTGGTGTTCTTCCAATGAAATCAAAAGGAGCAAATAATAGTTTTAATCACTATTATACTTATTTATGGGGTAATGATCATTTCTGGGTTAATCCTCAGGGAACTGAAGTGCAACTTAAGCTTGATAAATCCTCAGGTTAGTTAACATATTTTTCACTGTTATTTCTTCATTCCGATTAATCTTTTTTTAGAAAAAATTCTCCGAGTTTGTATTATATATTTTTCGAACAATAATATATATAGAGAGGGAAAATTTTTTTTTCCACATTGTAACATAATAACATGAAAATTATTCTCAACTAATTAATTGTGTCCTTACGTTTATGTATTTTTCATTGTATGCATATATATAGGTGCCGGATTTAGGTCGAAATCGGATTTTGGATCCGGTTCATTCCATATAAAGTTGAAGATACCAAATATGAAAACAAGGGGGGTTATTACATCCTTCTATGTGAGCAATTACATTCACGTGTTATCGTTTTTTAATAATTAAATATATATTAGAATGTATCATTAATATTGACATATGATCACTTGTATATTGAGTTTATGTATATTTTGGTTAATTGGTGCAATATATTTGGCAGTTGACTTCGGTTCCAGATGATGGTAAACCTGCTGGGAACCATTTCGAGCTCGATTTCGAGTTCTGGGGTGTAGATGACATGCTACAAACGAATGTTTTTGATAACGATGGAGGGAACCGAGAGCAACGCTTCCGTCTTTGGTTTGATCCATCCAAAGATTTTCACTCTTACCAAATTCTTTGGAACTCACACCAAATAGTGTAAGGGTTTTTCCCTCACTTTTTATGTTGTACAAGCTCAATTAAATCCAAGAATTTTGATATGCAACTTAGTCGATTTTACAAGAAGAAAACAAATTATTTTATTTTTCAAAAGATAAAACATTTATATTTATCACAGAAATAGTTATTTTGATTCATGGTGGATAACATCCCCATTAGAGTGTTCAAGAACAATGCTGCAAAAAGAGTGGCGTTTCCAAACAAGTCAATGCACGTAGAAGCGAGCATATGGAATGCGTCCTTCGCCGGACCAGTTACATGGAGCCAAGCCCCCTTCATAGCACACTATCGAGATTTCATTTTGGATGCATGTTGGGCACCGGCTGGAAACAAGGACATTTCGCCTTGTTCGTCGCAGCAGTATTTTTGGAACAAGCCTGAGTATTGGGTGTTAAGTGCGTCACAAAGACAACAAATGGATAGATACAGAAGGTCTTATATGTATTATGACTATTGTTCTAGCAAGACTACTAGGAAACCAGAATGCTCACTTAATTAATGAGTAGTTGAACTAGTGTTGGGAGGAAAATAACATGTGATAGAAGTTAATTTTTATTGCAATAAAACCTTTGAACTAATACAAATGTTTCATAATTTAGTTTTACATTAATCCAGAGTTTTTGTTCATATTTTGTCTAAATGCATATCCCTTAAAAGTCCTATTCTAAAATGACAAATTTTCATCAATGAACTCCATTAGTTATATGTCGGCTTTTCGTTGATCAAATCAAAACCAAAGGTCCTAAATGAAGTGAGTTGCACATATGTTATTCTTCTTTAAAAATTAATTAGCCCCCTTTAAATTTAAATACTGTAGTAGGTACGAAGTTTTTTGTTTTTTGTTTCAAATGAAGAAATTCATCATCGAGTTAATATGTAGAACTTTCTACTTAGTATCGCACTATTGACATTCAAAGGGGTAAGTTGAACACAACTTGTAATATTCAAGAAACTTGATCTGGACAAATTAGGTTCAAAAAAACGCCCAACAACAACAGATAAATTGAGAAAAAACTGTTGTTGAAAATAATATTGTTGAAAGTCCGTTCAAAGACAATGGATAAAAACCGTTGTAATAGTTTATTTCACACAAAAACAAAAGATAAAAACCGTTGTTTTTTTTTTGTCTTTAGTATTTTTTTTAATCTATTAGTTACAAATTTATTTTGAAATAAAAGGTAGAAACATGTCAAAAAAATTATAAAAATAACATTTATTATTATAAACAATAAACAACAAATCAAAACAATAACTATTTTAATATCATTAACATTTACATAAATTTTATATAAAAACTCTAACAAATTCTAAGTATACACCACGAACAAAATACAACAAAAGCCATAAACATATCAAAAGAATTCTGAGCTGTTAGTGGCAACAAGAAGAGAAGAACAAGGGTAAGTACAATTAACATAACATAAAAAAATCCAGGAATTAAATTAGTCATATTTCACCAAGGCAAGCCCTGAAGAGAAAATTGTAAGAAAAAGTGGCTCATATCAAAGGAAGAAATGGCGACGGCCATTATCTACATCTTTTGACAATATATGCATACGCCACCTTAACTTTAGAAAATTGAAACACGTATACGCCTCTTCTTTTAACTCTTGAGCTCCCGATAAAATCATCGATGGTATGAAAAATGCCTATAAATAGCGGTGATTGAGGTCCTAAGCACATACCTCATAATAACAAAATACACCATCTACGGAGAAAGTTGGAGTGCTTAGAAGACTTTAATCAGATGAAAACATAAAACTTAAAAATTAATCGATGGCTGGAGGTAACGCTTGATCCGCTTCCGCATATTGTTTATCATGTTCATAATTGTGTAGAAACATGATTTTTGAGAAAAATTCTAACAATTGGTATCAGAGCCGTGATACCTCTACATTGAAAATATTTGTTTTCATTTTCTGAAAATCGGATATCATGAAATTTTGGGGAAAAAAAATTTTATGGAAGTTTTACGTAAGAAAGTTGAAGTTTGAAGGTCATACATAATAATATGAAGAAACTTACCTGAGAATTTTGTTTTCGGTTGCACTTTGAAGTTCTTCCTTGAAATCTTAAAAATTGTATATTTGTTTTCTGAAATTTTTTTGATAGGAGATGAGCAAACAATTTTCAGAGTATGATAAAAGTAGTAAATGAAACGTTGCTCCATGTTGAAGAAGAAGTTTTAATTTCTTCAAATAATGAATTCCGAATTGAATTATGTAGTCATTTAATGATTCTGATAAGCCATATGAAGTTTGATATAAAATATAATGGAGATGGCCAACTTGAAAGAAGACCAAAGAAGTTGTCGATGATTTGGTTAAAGTTCTTCAAACTTTATTAATTTTTTTATTATAAATTTTTTTATTATTAAATAATATATATATATATATATATATTTGATTTGGAAATAGATTTTAATATTTCCAAATTCAGTGCAACTTTTAATACATGTTTATAAATTAATTTTGCATGTTAGATATTATGTGAAATATTTTGGGTATTTATTTGATATGAACATGCAAATTTAGTATTATGCTTGCATTTATTTTTGAAGTTTTTAAATGTAAATTATATTAAAAATTATTTTTGTAAATCAAGATTCATATTATATTTATATTAAATTATATTAAGTTGTTTATAATTTAAAATGAACATATTAAGTAAAAATAGGAATATAAAATTATTTAACGAAAAGTTTTAACTTATAAAGATTCACATAAATGTGGATAATTAAGTTAAATAAGAATTATAAGGTAACATAAGAAAACTATGACCTGAGGGAGTTCTTCATAGATCGTTTTAAACTGCATTGACTTGCTACTGGTCTTCCTGATGAACATTGTTCTGTCTAGAAGTTAGGTATTTAAAGGGTCTTAGTCCTATCTATCTTTCCTGAGAGCACTCTTGGAAATTGTTGACTGTGTCACTAAATAATTATTATATAAAGCATTAAGTAAAACCAAAATTTTGTTCAGTGAACCGTATAATTTTAAATAATTAAGGAACAACCACAACATCCTTAATTATGAAAAATTATACATCAAGCGGATTTTGGACTACATAATGGACATAAATTATAATTAATTGTATAAACATAATCAATTTTACCCCACAGAGATTTTTGTTATATTTATATAACCAATTATGTTAAAATAACAAAAATAATTTATTACTTCACCCACATGAGTTAAAGAAAAATATATTTTGATAGTTTTATCATAAAGTTCTATAAAAATATTATTGAATTAAAATTTTAGCCCACAGACAAATTTTATGTCATGATAGGACTCGTTTTTACGTGTTTTTAGTGTTGGTTTTGAGTCGCGTTCATGCATCATATTAGTTTGTTTTAGTTGAATTTTGCAATTTTTTAGCATTATTGAGCATTTGACTAATCTCGTGTATTCTGTGGTTATTTTGTAGGAATTGAACCAAAAAGTGGGAGAAACTTTGGCATAATATCGAAGAGGTCTCGCTAGGGCGGGCAAAAGTGACCGCCCCAGTGAGCATTGTGGTCTGGCCGAGGATTATTTTGCGCAAGTGTCTCGCTAGGGCGGTCAAAAGTGACCGCCCCAGCGAAACCAGGGACAAGCTCGAGGAAGCTTATTCGAGGACCTCTCGCTAGGGCGGTCAAAATATACCGCCCTAGCGAGAAGCGAGATTGAGAAAGATTTGTTTCCAAATTTCTAGGGACTCTATCCTACACTATAACCTAACACACGAGAGCAGCGGCCGTTTTTTGGATCTTTATCAGACTTTTCATCATTTTTCTTGGAGAGGAGGCTAGGAGCAAAGGAGATTTCGAAGACCTCGAGATTTCCACGCGTCGTGGCCGTCATCCATCGTCATCTTTAGTATTTTCATTATTCAGTATTTTATTTCCTACATTGATTGTTGGTTTTTATCATGAATTTCAGTAGCTAAACTCTAGATTTGTTGGGATTTGAGGGGATCCTACCCCGTACTCGGTGTTGAACATTATTTCTCGACGTTTTTATTAGTGATTTGTTTATGCTATTGTTCTTTCGTGTTTCAATCGAAGCCTAGCTAACTTCCTTTGATTATTTCATGTTGTTGATGAGTTCGATAGAATAGTTAACAATACGATCAAATAGTATAAACCACGGATTTACAATTTTAGTAGATATACGGAATTGGGTACGTGTCGATAGTGATAGTTCACCCGAATGAAAGCTAGTGGATTCCATAGAATGTAATGCAATCTTGAACTGTTAAATATTTGAGGACACTTGAGTACTGCATGTTTTTGATTAGTATTAATATAGCTCGACAGAGTATATTAATTAGTCTAAGGAATTCCGTCGAACGCACGAGTAAAATTCGAGTGTAATTAGTTAAACACGAGCGGTAGGTGAACTGATAATTCCCAACAAATTCATTTCTCATTTGATTTAATCCAAATTAATCATTGCGTTCTTGAACACGTTTTCTTTGCATTTTAATTATTTTAATTGTTTACTTTACATTAGTTTAATCATCAACTCAATTTATCGTTGCTAAAGAAATTTTAATTGAAAATAAAAATAGTGTAACGCAGTCCTTGTGGAACGATACTCGTATTTACTTACGTTTATTATAACTTGACTATCGTGCACTTGCGATATTTAAATCGAGCTTTCATTTATAAAATAAATTTTGGGATTATTCACTGTGCAAGTTTTGCTCGATCAAGTTTTTGGCGCCGTTGCCGGGGACTGTTGATTCACAATTTTTTATTTTTCAGTTAAATTCTTTAGTATTATTTATTTTATTGTTATTTGATACTCTCATTGTGTTGCAGATTTTTCTTGTGGTGCATGCGAAGATCACTCGAGTTTAAGCTTGAGCCTTTTGACCCCGAGATCGAACGCACAGCTAGACGTCGACTACAGCAGCAAAGAGCGAAGGAAAGAATGGAAGGCGATCAACAAAGAGAGGAGCCAAGGCGTATACCGATGTTGGATTATGCACAGCCGTCTCTTGATGGAGCACGTCCAAGCATCGTAAGACCAGTCATCCGAGCTAATCAGTTTGAGATCAAGCCATCTATCATTCAGATGATTCAGAACACTGTCCAATTTGGGGGAAGTGCACTTGACGACCCTAATTCTCATATAGCTGACTTTCTTGAAATTTGTGATACTTTTAAGTTTAATGGCGTGTCTGATGACGCTATTCGTTTGCGTTTATTTCCATTTTCACTGAGAGATAAAGCTAAGTCGTGGTTAAACTGTTTGCCTGTAGGGTCTATTACTACATGGGAAGATATGGCAAAGGCGTTCCTGATCAAGTACTTTCCTCCGTCGAAGACTATGAAGCTCAGCGCCGACATTACTACTTTTGCTCAATATGAGCAAGAGTCACTTTACGAGGCATGGGAGCGCTACAAGGACTTGTTGAGGAGATGTCCACACCATGAGCTGCCTCTTGGGTTAGTTGTTCAAACTTTCTACTACGGTCTGCTTACTCCTAACCGTACTATGACAGATGCTGCTGCCTGTGGTAACTTACTGAGAAAGACGGCGGAGGAAGGATATGAGTTATTGGAGGAGATGGCTGCTAGTAGCTATCATCCTCAGTCTGATAGGCAGAGACGAGGTGCTGGAGTTAATCAAGTTAATGATTTGTCGGCGGTTTCAGCACAGTTAGAGGCTTTGAATAGAAAGATTGATGGGATGAGCATGAGTGGGTCGGCTATGCGTCTGCAAGAAATTTTCTGTGATAAGTGTGGGGGTGAGCATGATGTGGAGGATTGCCAAGATGGCAACCCATTCTATGTGCCTGAGGGAGCACCGGTAAAACAAGTGGGATTCCAGAACCGTCCTAGAAATGACCCTTACTCGAACACATATAATCCGGGATGGAGGAATCACCCAAACTTTTCATGGGGAGGTCAAAACAACCAACATCGCCAACAAAGAGGTCCATCATATGTGATGCACCAAGGATTCAAGCCAGAACCGTCTCGGGAGGAGAAGTCCAATTTAGAGCAAATGATGACTAAATTTATTTCTGCAACAGAGACGAGATTTCAGAACCAAGATGCATCCATAAAGGGGTTAGAGAATCAAATTGGACAATTGGCCAAGTTGATTGCTAATAGGGAGCAAGGAACTTTACCAAGCAACACGGAAACTAACCCAAGAGAACATGTGAAGGCGGTGGAATTGCGTAGTGGAAAAACACTCGGGTCTAATGAGGAAAAGACCAAGCACGGTGAGGATGAGGTGAAAAATCGAGGAGGTAAGTCTTCTAACTCTACATCTACACCTATTGCACAGAATAAAATTGTTATCCCTCCACCTTTTCCTGCGGCAATGAAGAAAGCTAAATTAGATGCACAATTTGGTAAATTTCTTGAGATATTTAAAAAATTGCATATTAACATTCCTTTTGCTGATACTTTATTGAATATGCCAAGTTATGCAAAATTCTTGAAAGATATCTTAGCAAATAAGCGGAAGCTAGAAGATCATATGACGGTGAATTTGACCGAAAATTGCTCCGCTTTAGTTCAAAACAAGATGCCTCCGAAGCAAAAAGATCCAGGGAGTTTCTCGATACCTTGCATTATTGGTGACATTAATTTTCATAAAGCTTTATGTGATCTGGGTGCGAGTATTAATCTGATGCCTTTTTCTGTGTTTAGGAGACTGGGATTAGGTGAACCCAAGCCAACTAGGATGTCGTTGCAGCTGGCTGACAGATCTGTCAAGTATCCACGTGGGATTATCGAAGATGTTCTGGTGAAAGTGGATAAGTTTATTTTTCCTGCAGACTTTGTGGTACTTGACATGGAGGAAGATTTAGAGATGCCTTTAATCCTAGGGAGACCTTTTCTGGCTACAGGGAAAGCACTGATTGATGTTGAGGAAGGGAAATTGAGACTGAGAGTTGGAGAAGAAGAAATTATTTTTGATGTTTTCAATACTCTCAAGCACACAATGCACAATGATAGTTGCTTTCGTATTGATGTCTTGGATTCGCTTGTTTGTGATTTTGTGCAGGATGGATTGAAAGAATCATTGGAGGCCACTCTCACTACTGAAAAGCAGAAGGACGAGCTAGACGAGGAAAAGATGGAGATGGTAGCTCATTTGAATGCCATTCCACCTTGGAGAAAGCAAGTGAGGCTTAGACTAGAGGAATTGGGAGACAGAAAAGATTTAATGCCTCAAAAGTCAAGCCTAGAGGAGCCACCTACTTTGGAGCTCAAACCATTACCTCCACATCTCAAGTACGTATATCTAGGAGAAAATAATAAATTGCCTGTTATTATTTCCTCTTCTTTGACAGATGATATGGAGAGTAAACTCTTGGGAGTTCTCAAGGAGCATAAAGGAGCGTTCGCTTGGAAGGTTTCGGACATAAAAGGGATAAGTCCTTCGATCTGCATGCACAAAATTCTGATGGAAGATAAATACTCACCTCTAGCACAACCACAAAGGAGACTCAATCCAAAGATGCAAGAGGAAAGCTTGGTGACAGCACCTGTTCTGACTGTCCCTGATTGGGAGCTACCGTTTGAGGTGATGTGCGATGCTAGTGATACAGCTGTTGGTGCGGTGCTGGGTCAAAAGGAAAAACAAGGTATTTCATACCATCTACTATGCAAGTAAGACTTTAAATGATGCTCAATTGAATTACGCTACTACTGAAAAGGAATTGCTTGCTATAGTATTTGCTTTTGACAAATTTCATTCATACCTTGTTCTGTCTAAAGTAACTGTGTATACAGATCATTCTGCCCTAAAATACTTGCTTGGTAAGAAAGATGCGAAACCTAGGTTAATTAGGTGGATTTTATTATTGCAAGAATTTGATCTCGAAATTCGAGATAAAAAGGGTGTGGAAAATGTAGTTGCTGACCACCTGTCTAGGCTTGAGCATGTTGAAATTAAGTGCAGTGACGATGATATAGATGACTGGTTTCCTGATGAATAATTGCTTGAGGTAAATGCGTACCCTTGGTATGCCGATTTTGTAAATTTTCTTGTCACTGGCACACCTCCACCTAATTTATTGTTTCACCAAAGAAAGAAATTCTTTTCAGACGTGAAATATTATTTTTGGGAGGAACCGTTCTTGTTTAAGATTTGTGCAGACTCCATGATAAGAAGATGTGTGGCGGAGGAGGAGACCAATCAAATTCTAAACCATTGTCATGACCGTGAGGTAGGTGGTCACTTTGGACCCATACGGACGGCATCTAAGGTACTTGAATGTGGCTTCTATTGGCCAACTCTTTTTAAGGATGCTCGTTTGTATGTTCTCAATTGTGATAGATGCCAACGCACAGGTAATATTTCCAACCGTCATGAGATGCCTTTAAATAACATTATTGAGTGTGAAATATTTGATGTGTGGGGGATTGATTTTATGGGTCCTTTTCCTGCGTCTTTTGCAAAGAAATTTATTCTGGTGGCAGTGGAGTATGTATGGGTGGAGGCAGAGGCTTGTGCCACTAATGATGCACAAGTGGTGTTAAAATTTTTGAAGAAACATATTTTTAATCGATTTGGTGCACCACGTGCAATCATAAGTGATGGTGGCACCCATTTTTGCAACAAAATTTTTGATAAACTGCTGGGCAAATATGGTGTCACCCACAAAGTTTTCACTTCATACCATCCCCAAACTAGTGGACAAGTTGAAGTATCCAATCGAGAAATTAAGAGGATTTTAGAGAAGACGGTTAATGTGAATAGGAAGGACTGGTCCATTCGGTTAGATGATGCTTTGTGGGTGTATCGTACTGCTTTTAAAACACCTATAGGCACTACACCATATAGGTTGCTTTTTGGTAAAGCATGTCATCTACCAGTCGAATTAGAGCATAGAGCATATTGGGCGACCAAAGCACTAAACTTTGATTTTGCTCTTGCAGGTGAAAAACGATTGCTGCAGTTGAATCAGTTAGATGAGTTTCGGGGAAGAGCTTATGATCTTGCACTATCATACAAGGAACGCACCAAACGAGCCCATGACAAACACATTATAAGAAGGGAATTCAAAGTGGGTGAAGCGGTGTTGGTATACAATTCTCGCTTACGACTCTTTCCGGGCAAGCTAAAGTCAAGGTGGTCAGGACCATTCACTATAGCCAAGGTGTTCCCATCGGGTGCAGTGGTGTTGCATGATGGCAAGGACGGGACATTTACTGTGAACGCTCAAAGATTGAAGCACTATATCGGTGGCACAATTGAGCCACAAATTGGAGTCACTCGGCTCCATGACAGTCATTGAGGACATGGGTGAAGAGTCGAGCTCTAGACTATAAATTGAGAACTACTTCTACTCCTTATTTTGATTTTGATTATAGTTTTTTTTTTTTAGTTGTTAATCGCATCATTTGCATTTAGGTAGTTGCATGGCATTGCATTCAAATTTTTTCCCGAACACTTCTCGCTCGGGCGGTCAAAACTGACCGCCCCAGCGGGTACTCGTTTTTAAAGAAAAGCCTTTTGCAAAAACGTCTCTCCAGGGCGGGAAAAATATACCGCCCTAGCGAGTCGCACAGATTAACAAAAATTTTTTTTCCGAAAACTTCTCGCTCGGGCGGTCTGTTTTTACCGCCCTAGCGAGTCGCGCAGATTATAAATACTTTCCTCTTCTCTTTTCCTCCCCACTTCGAACCCTACTCCTCCCCTCCGATTTTCGGCACCCCCCTCCATCTTTTGTACTCAATCCTTATTATTGGTGATTTTTCATGGCAAAGACTCAATCTTGGTCCATACACTCCACGAGGAAGCATTTAGGCTACAAGATTTTCTTCTCCGGCGGTCTTTCAAGCAACTCCGGTCATCTTCCACATATTCCGGTGAGCTTCTCCGGCGACCCTCAACAATTTTCCGGCGGTTGGATACTTTGTGCACTCCAATCTCTACATGGCACCCAAAAGATCTAAGGTAACTCAGGGTGCTTCTAGTTCTCGTTCCACTCCATCTATGTTTGTGAATGAAAAGCTAGGGAAAGATTTGAGCATGCTAGACTACATAGGAAACCAATCCCTGAGCGTGGATTTAGCTCGTTTCTTATCGGTCAATTTTCGGAGTCCCAAATAGAAAGAAGAGGGTGGAATGCCTTTGTAGCACAACCGAATGCAGCAGTGGTTCCGGTTGTGCAGTGAATTTTATGCCAATGCTCCGGAGGGAAATGAGTCGAAGGCATTTGTGAAGGGGACATCTAGTCCCGTATGATCCCAAGACGATCAATGATATGTTGGGTTTACCATCGGTGGACGATTCGGTGTTTCAGGCGTGGGTGCTTAACCCGGATTATGATTTGATCATTCGCACACTCTGTTATCCGGGCACCACGTGGAAACAACCAGGGACTTACACGGTCTTTCTTGAAAAGTTTTTGAAAGTGGAGGGGGCATTGTGGTATGCATTCTTGTCTAAGAGATTGATGCCGGTCGGTCATACGAGTGATGTGCAGCGTGAGCGGGTGGTTGTTCTTTATGCCATCTGTACTGGGATGGTGATTGATGTGGGCAGGCTCATTTTCGGACAGCTTAACATGTGCATTAATAGCAGCAATTTGGCTTTTTACTTTCCGAAGATAGTGACTGAGCTGTGTGCCCGAGCGGGGGTGATATTTGCAGATGATGATGAGTGGTTACCGCCGATGAGAGCCATTGATGAGGCTCTTTATAGATCCAAGAGGGAGAAAAGACAGGCTGAGCTGCCCGAGGAGGTATTTTTCGATTATGGGGGAGCAGCTCAACCACCTCCGGCCTTAGGACATGCACCACCACCTCCGCAGCCACGCCGCCGTGCCATGCGAGATCGCCTCGACGAATTGGGCGCTTGGGCCACTTATCAGACTGAGTACCAGGCCGTTAATCAAGCCCACATTCAGAACATCGAATACTTGGTGCAGGGGATCTCAACTCATTTGGGCATCGACACGTCCGGCCGGCCACCTACACCAGCATACCCGCCACCCTTCCAGTTTCAATACCATTATCCTATGCCCCCAGCGGCTGAAGAGGGAGTCCCACCGCCTGAGAATGAGGAGGAGGACGATTTCTGATTAGGGGAGTTCCCTGTTTCCCCTTGCCTTTTATTTTGCATATTCTTTCTTTGCATTTACATTCATGAGTTTTTTTTATGTTTTTAGTGTTTGTTTCGTTTTGTGCACTGAGGGCATTGCACAACTCTAGTATGAGGGGGGTAGATTGTTTTGTTTGCTTAGTTAATTGATTTTAAATTGTTGCATTTCTTTTATTTGGTGTTGTTTATGGTGAGAAGACATAGTGTATGAGCCAATGATGATGTTGAATTGATAGTATACAAAGTATTGATTGGGTCACCTCATGAATGGTACTCTTGATTGTTAAAGCATGAATTTTGGCACAAAGTTGAACTTTTTGAGCACATATGTGTGGAGACTAGAATTTTGTAGGAATAATGGTGAAATTTGAAGGTTTTGTGTGGTTAACTTGAAAGGCATCATTTATGAGTTGATTTAGCATGTAAACCAGTGAAAATAAGTCACTAATTGGGACCTTGAATGAGAACATGTGATTTGCCTTGAACTTTACATATACCCCCTTTTTCAATGCACTGAATTAAAATATCATACTCCTAACCAGCTGTAATCCAAAGTATATATTCTTAGCCTAGGGAGTACACGTGTGAAAATTGTGCATAAAATGAAAAATATATATATATATATATATCGAAAAAGAAAAAATTGGTGGAGATGTAAGGTGAGGGGGAGCCGAAATAAAAGGAATGGAATTCTATTCCTGGGCTAAAAGTGGGAGATGTAAGGAGACGAGGAAAGTCAGACGAAAAGTCTTGACGATTGCACAATGAAAATGATCGGTGTACTCCCGACTGTTAGCCACTTGAGCTTATTTTCCTTCTTTTCGACACCCTTCTCTGCACTTAAGAATCGAATAAAGTTCAAATTATGGTTAGTGATAAATGGACACGGGGGTGCATGCTAGTGATACTTGTATTGAAGTGCTAATTGAGTGACTCGCATGATCGGATGATTGATCTATTTGAAGTACGAATGACTAGACCCATCATGACACACACACACGTTCAAATTAGTGTCGAGATTTATGTGTAGATGAGAATGAGTATTCGTTTGTGATTCGACTTGATTATGAATTTGTGTGTGGGAAAGTTCACTGAGGCATGAGCATAACAGTTGTTAACTCACCATTGACATTTACTTGAGTTGGTTATTTCTTGTTTGAGTATTTTGTGTTTGTTTTGTTTGTTTAGAATCTCGTGCTTAACCTATTTTGCTCGAGGGCGAGCAAAAGGTTAGTATGAGGGGGTTGATAGGACTCGTTTTTACGTGTTTTTAGTGTTGGTTTTGAGTCGCGTTCATGCATCATATTATTTTGTTTTAGTTGAATTTTGCAATTTTTTAGCATTATTGAGCATTTGACTAATCTGGTGTATTCTGTGGTTATTTTGTAGGAATTGAACCAAAAAGTGGGAGAAACTTTGGCATAATATCGAAGAGGTCTCGCTAGGGCGGGCAAAAGTGACCGCCCCAGCGAGCATTGTGGTCTGGCCGAGGATTATTTTGCGCAAGTGTCTCGCTAGGGCGGTCAAAAGTGACCGCCCCAGCGAAACCAGGGACATGCTCGAGGAAGCTTATTCGAGGACCTCTCGCTAGGGCGGTCAAAATATACCGCCCTAGCGAGAAGCGAGATTGAGAAAGATTTGTTTCCAAATTTCTAGGGACTCTATCCTACACTATAACCTAACACATGAGAGCAGCGGCCGTTTTTTGGATCTTTATCAGACTTTTCATCATTTTTCTTGGAGAGGAGGCTAGGAGCAAAGGAGATTTCGAAGACCTCGAGATTTTCACGTGTCGTGGCCGTCATCCATCGTCATCTTTAGTATTTTCATTATTCAGTATTTTATTTCTTACATTGATTGTTGGTTTTTATCATGAATTTCAGTAGCTAAACTCTAGATTTGTTGGGATTTGAGGGGATCCTACCCCGTACTCGGTGTTGAACATTATTTCTCGACGTTTTTATTAGTGATTTGTTTATGCTATTGTTCTTTCGTGTTTCAATCGAAGCCTAGCTAACTTTCCTTTGATTATTTCATGTTGTTGATGAGTTCGATAGAATAGTTAACAATACGATCAAATAGTATAAACCACGGATTTACAATTTTAGTAGATATACGGAATTGGGTACGTGTCGATAGTGATAGTTCACCCGAATGAAAGCTAGTGGATTCCATAGAATGTAATGCAATCTTGAACTGTTAAATATTTGAGGACACTTGAGTACTGCATGTTTTTGATTAGTATTAATATAGCTCGACTTAGTATATTAATTAGTCTAGGGAATTCCGTCGAACGCACGAGTAAAATTCGAGTGTAATTAGTTAAACACGAGCGGTAGGTGAACTGATAATTCCCAACAAATTCATTTCTCATTTGATTTAATCCAAATTAATCATTGCGTTCTTGAACACGTTTTCTTTGCATTTTAATTATTTTAATTGTTTACTTTACATTAGTTTAATCATCAACTCAATTTATCGTTGCTAAAGAAATTTTAATTGAAAATAAAAATAGTGTAACGCAGTCCTTGTGGAACGATACTCGTATTTACTTACGTTTATTATAACTTGACTATCGTGCACTTGCGATATTTAAATCGAGCTTTCATTTATAAAATAAATTTTGGGATTATTCACTGTGCAAGTTTTGCTCGATCATGTTACTACATTTTTAAAACATGATTTACATCGATAAAACATGATATTATCTCAAAAGTTTAAAAATAATAAGCATATTATATTTTTATGCATTTATGCAACCTGCCAGTTTTTCTGACATGAAATGTGACATTCCCGAACTGAATGACGATAAATATAAAATATGGGAAGAAAGAATTTTTCTTCAATTGGGGCGGATGGATATTGATTATATTATACAGAAAGATGAACCATATGTTATTACTGAAAACAACATTCCAGATGATTTTGATCTTCATAAAAAATGAACGATCTAATCGACTATGTGTAATGTTCATAAAGACCAAAATCTCTGCTGACATGCGTGGTTCCGTCGATCAGTATAATAATGTAAAAGAAGTACTGAAGGCTATTGATGAACATTTTCAGTCTTCAGATAAGGCACTTGTCAGCACCCTAATTATGAAATTCTCTTCATTAAGGCTCACCAGTGTGAGAGGTGTGCGAGAACACATCATGAAAATGCGAGACATAGCGGCTCGACTCAAGACACTTGAAGTGAAATGTCTGAAACTTTTCTTGTGCACTTCATTTTATGCACTCTTCCACAACAATATGGGTCCTTCAAAATTTCCTACAACACACATAAAGATAAGTGGTCAATAAATAAATTAATGACCATGCGTGTTCAAGAGGAAGGAATATTGTTAATAGAAACTAGTGATAATGTTTTTATGACTACACAAGGAAAGTATAAGAAGCAAGCCAAAGTCAAGAGAAAAGGGTAATGAATAATTCTACCCCAACTTGATATCAAGAGAGAGTCCAAGTGTTTCTTATGTAAAAAGACGGGACACATGAAGAAAGATTGAAATAAATTTAAGGATTAGCTTGAAAAGAAAGGTATTCATATTTCATTTGTTTGTTATGAATATAATATTGTTGATATGATTTATAACACATGGTTGATTGATTTTGATTTTACAATCCATGTTACAAATAACTTGCAGGGTATGTAAAGCCTATGGAAACCTCTAGGAAATGAGCGGAACATCTATTCAGGAAACAAGATGTCTTCACATGTGGAGGCTGTTGGGACTTGCTGCCTTATATTGAATAGTGATTTTATTTTAAAATTGGAAAAGACATTTTATGTTCATAGTTTTTCTAGGAATTTAATTTCAGTTTCAAATCTTGTACCCCTTGATTATTCCTTTATGTTTTTAGATAAATCAATAAATTTATTTTATAAATTAAATATTGTTGAAAATGGTAAAATATTTGATGGTCTTTTCTCTATTCCTTTACAAAATAATAACATCATTATGCATGTTCAAAGAGGTATTAAAATATATGATATAAATGAAGATTCCTCTATATTGTGGCATCAGAGATTTGGACACATCTGTATAGAGAGGATTAAAAGATTAGTGAATGATAAAGTACTTAGTGCTTTAGATTTTACTGATTTTGAGACTTGTGTGTTGCATAAAGGAAAAACAGACCAATAAGTCTAAAAAAGTGTCAAGAGGAGTATATAAATCTATATATATATAAAAGCAGAGTTTTGCTTAAAATAGCAAGTTCCCGCCAAAATGACAATGCTAAAAAAAGAAAGATATAGATATAATGAATCTCGAAATAAGTGTACTGCAATAAATGATAACTTCAATTATTATTTGTATTGATTATATCAATTCTTTTAGTAATTCAAATTTGAATTTAATTATTTTTATATCAATTTAAATGTAACTTATTATTTTCATTACCAAGAGGCTACAATTTTTTTCCATATATTTTATTTTTTTGATATAGATGTATTATTTATATTTTCTTTGTTTTATGGGGTTCACACATATATGAAATAATCAAGCGTCCGATCATGAAAAGAGTGAAAAAAATTCTCAAATAATATCATATATATATATAAACATAGTTTTTGTTCTATTTAAAAAGTTTCCGCCAACACTAATATGTTATAAAAGAAAAATTGTTGATAATTATTAATATATTGACCTATCATATTAAATATTTGAAACAAATAAGAAATAAATATGTAATGAAATGTGATTTTTTTTCAATTTATTTTTTAAAATTTAAATTTAAATTTGATGTTATTTGAAAAGATAAACTACATTTAAGTATTTGTATTAATTATAGCATTCTATTTAATTCTAATTATGTTTTTAAGTTGTGTGTTATTTTTATAGAGTTAATTTTTACTACTCTATATCATATTAAATAAAATATCAAATTTTAATATAATATTAAGTTTTTCATCTATTTTTAAAAATGCCATTAATTTTTGGTATATTAACTGCCTGTGAAATGTTATTATTATTATATATCTTACTAGAACTTTAATATATGTATCTTAATAAAAATTTAATTTAAATATTTTTACCATTTTCAAAAATTAAATAAATTTATTCATCTAAATAAGTGACATAAAAATTTAATTTTCAAAAAAAATATATTTATTATTTAAAATTTTGATAAACAAATAATATATGATTTTTAAAATATTTTTTTATTTTTTATTTATTAATAACAGTTTCACTTAAACAAAATAAATAAATCAATTTAATGACATAATATTGTTATCATCATTTGAGTGTTATCTCAAATGACATAAATATTTTGATATGACAACTTTTTATAATAATATTTAAAATTTAAATATATTCATTATATTATATTAATTATTTTAAATAATTATTCAAACATTAATACTTACTAATTTTAATCATTAATTATATAAAACAACACTCCGTGCATCGCACGGGTGAAATGCTAGTGTTAGAAATCATACAGTCAGATATTTGTTGTTCAGATATTGACATGCAAATTCCAAAATACTTCATCTCCTTCATAGATGATTACTCACGATACATGTATATCTACATGCTTCATAACAAATACGAAGCACTTGAAGCCTTTAAGATTTTCAAGGCTGAAGTGGAGAAGCAAGGTGAAAAACAAATTAAGATCGTGAGAACCAATAGATGTGGAGAATATTACGGTAGATACACTGAGAATGGACATGCACCTGGTCCGTTTGCGAAGTTTCTCCAAGAGCACAAGATTGTTGCCCAATATACTATGTCTGGTTCTCAAGACTAAAATGACATAGCTGAGAGAAGAAATCGAACATTATTAGACACGGTGAGGAGCATGTTTAGTAACTCCAAACTTCCTAAATCCTTATAGATTGAAGCTCTTAAGACATCTATGTATATATTAAATCGAGTTCCACCAAAGACTGTCCCAAAGACGTCATTTGAATTACTTAAAGGTTGGAGATCGAGTTTACAACATATACGTATTTAGGGTTGTCCTTCAGATATAAGAGTTTACAACCCACATGAAAAGAAACTGGACCTAAGAACCATAAGTGGATATTTCATCGAGTATGCAGAAAAATCCAAAGGGTACAGATTCTATTGTCCATCTTACAACACTAGAATTGTTGAATCAAGAAATGAAAAATTTCTTGAGAATGACTTGATTAATGAGAGTGATCAATCAAATGACATATTTTTTGAGAAAAATCACATTAATTCATAACCCTCTTATTCAAATGATAGATTGGTTGTTATTCACACCTCTCAAGACCAAATGAGTGTTAGGCAACCAGATATTGAAGTTCCACAAATCGCTGATGAAAATCCAGTAAATCAAGTTGTTCTTGTTGTTTTTCACCGCCTCTAGTGTTAAGGTCGGTACAAAGCGAGCCAACTCGTGACTTGAACTTTATTGAATTTTATGTAAAAATAATCTTTATTTTAATAATATTTTATATTTTTATTCAATTATGACATTTACTTTATCTGATACACATGCAAGCTGCATAGATAAAGTTCATGAATATACAATAAATACCATGAGGTCTGCCTCTTAACATAAGATCATGAAACTTATTATGATGTGTGCTGTATATTCTAAACATGTTCCTTGTCGATTCAGCCGCCTAAAATAAAGATAAATGTTGCTCGATCTTGAGACTAGCATATGTGATGTAAATGCCGTGGTTCATTGGTAAGGGCATGGAGATGTCCATTTATACAAATGAGTGATCATGATGATGCACTGAACAACTCTCCCTCGAACTTTCCAAATGGTTATCATTTGTCGAGTGAAATAGTTCGCAATTATAGTTATACATCATTAGACCTTTGACCCGGCACAACATGGAGACTCTACATACTAGCATGTACTCTGATCTGTTTATCTCCCTTGAGGGTCATCGTGGCGAGGTTGGGTGTAATTTCGAAATATACAGGAGTCAATTCAGTTGTAGTCGGTGATTCACTGCTCACTCACGGGGTGAAGATATCCTATGGGATCTGATTAGTTAACAATGTTAGAAATATTGGCCAGATAATACATGTATATTTTTAAAGAGGTTTCCTCAGTTGCACATAACATGTTATTAATATTACTCAAAGATATATCACATCGTTATCGAAATTCATTTACAACTCTTGATATGTCAATGGTTGCTGCTAAAACTTGTGGATGCTTTGGTATCTAAAACTATGACTAATTTTGTCACCGGACTACATTACTACTGACATCTTTCAACTTTATATTTGATCGGATTTATCATATCTACTAGACTCTTACATTTGTTAACTTTCTCAGCTGCTGAGATCTATTTATATTGAAGATGTTTTCTTTTAATATCCATTGAAAAGAAACGAAATTGGCTTCAAATCACACACAAGAAAACACTGCATACAAAGAAGGTATTATGTTGCTTGGATAAGTTTCTCATAATCTCTTTAATTTGATGTTTCATGCAGTGTGTGGGTTGCAAGGAGAATCCCTGGCTATGCTTTTCATTGATTTTGAAGACCGAAGAGATGCAAAAGATTTTTTCCTTCTCAAAAAATTTGCAACTCATCTACAAAACACTCAGCAATAATTGACCTAACAAATGATGATGATGTTCATCTCTCTTCTTTTAGGACCCGTCAAAGAGTGAACATCGTTAGGTAAAATGAAGTTTGATTCCACTTTAATTCGCAAAAATAATATTGTTTCATGTTTGTAATCAAATATGTATTTTTGTTCTATTATGCTTTTTTTAGGGGTGAATCTTTTGATAAAATACAAATGACAAATTTTTGTGATCTTCCATAGAGAGCCATGTCACACATTATAAAAATTTTTAACATCTCAATTATTCTGAATCATATTAAATTTATGTATATTTATTTCGTTATACCAATAATTGTACTGTTTTTGTATTTGACGTATCTGCTCCAGTACCTATAAACTTAACAAGCATAACAGAAAATCAACGTGATTGCCATAATCAATTAAAAAATATTTCAATGTCATCAATCGATAAGATTATATTTTTGTGTATTTATCTATTTATAAAGAAATATTTTAAAATATTTTTATTCATTTTTTGGTTTCAAATATAAATATTTTTTTATGAATATATGTTTGATTCCTACATTGTATTCGTAGATTATTGGACATAGGAAATACAGTGTACAGATGTGAATTTTGTGGTGCGATACTCTGGTATGAAGAGAGGTTGTGTCGAAATAATAATTCTCGGAGTCCTAAGTACTCTTTATGTTGTATCTAAGGAAAAATACAACTTCCATTTTTTAAGAAATCACCTCAATATTGCATGATTTATTGTATGAAATGAGCGACAATAGTAATTTGTGAAAACATCTGATTTTACAATAACATGATTGGCTTCACATCGATGGGAGGAATGATAGATTCAAGTCTAAATCAAGACGGCTCTGCTCCAGTTTTTAAACTTCATGGTCAAAATTATCATTTAATCGGAAGATTAATTCCATGTCAAGGTGTATCCCCTAAGTTTTCTGTGGGGACCCTGGATGCTAATTCAAGTCTTAATCATTATTAATGTCAAATATAACAATCAAGAAAAATGGGACTAAATTTTTTCTTTCTAAATATAAATGCGGAAACGTAATGTAATCTATTTAATATACATGTCAGTATAAAAGTACAAATCATGTACTACAAGTTTCTATCTCAACTAGGTTCAACATCTATACATCAAGTGCTGAATCCTATTCTGCTTCTGGGCCCGGATCTCCACGCTAACTATAATCTCTCATCCTCTTCCTGATCCTGATCCTGATCCTGTCCCACCTGTTGTCAAGCACACATACAAACAAGACAACAGCCGAATAACTCCGGTGAGAATTACATTCTCAGTATAAATCATGTATACATGCATTTCATATAAACAGATATAAAAGCATAAAATAGATATTTCATAACATGTATCAAATCTGAAGCGTAAATCAATATAAACTCTGAATATAACATGTATCAAATCCGACACATGAATCAACACAAACTCTGAATCACACTCAGTGACTCATGGACTCTGACTCGACTCGTCCTAATCTAGGGATCCCGATCTGAATAAGAACATACACCCACCTACACTCCCGATCGGGGTGGTGGCACGTTCTTATTCGCAGACTTTGGCTCTTTCCATATCGAACATCAGTAATAGAAGAAACTCCAATTCTATCCACTTCGATATAACCAAACGTCCGGTGTCTTGACCTATCCGTCACAGACTTTGGCACTTTCGCCAACTCAGTATCCTGTGACAATGTGCAATGTGCCCGTGACGATTCCATCACTATCAGACACCTCTGTCACAAGACCAATCGTCTCTGCCTAGGCGTATCCACCTATGACTCAATACATAATTTAATCGATCAAAGATATCAATTTCATTCAATTACAAATATTAATGCAATAAAGTAAAGTATGTGATTTTGGGAAACTCAAGTCAAGTCAACTCGAGTTGTGCAATCCCGCATCAACATCAATTTATACCATTCTCTTCTCGATCTGACGAAGTCGAAGTCTCGAAGTCAAATCTGTCCATATCCAATCTGAAATGACAATATCGAATAGACTGTGTCAATATACTGCTCAATTCAAGGCCTGTTCTGATCAATACGCAGATCAAGACATAATCTGATCAATGTCAACGATTTAACAATATAATCTCAATCAATACTGAATCTGCTCAATGTCAATCTACTGATGTTCGACGGCACAACAATACAATTTCGATAACCCCGTCAATCTCAACATCACAGATATAATACAACAACTCATAATCGATATCAATACGAATCATAATCTTTAATAATAACAGGTCATGATATCAAATCTGTAAAATCTCGATCACATTATTTCAGAAAATCATAACAATTACATACACAGCCCGTTCTTCGATCCGGTTTCAATTATATATTGATCAGTATTCCCAGCACACATAATACCAGTCAAATCACAATTCCCCCAATATCATAATCTCAAACAATATCAGAATTTAATAAAACTTACGTCCTATTGTAGCTGTCGTCGCTAGGAACTCGGCACTGTACTCAGATTCAAAATCAGACGGACGGATCGAAATATAAAGGCGTAAGAATTTTTGAAAGATTCTCGTTCCTTTTCTGGAGTTCTTCTCGCGTTCCTTGTGTCTGATTCTTAAGGATTGAAGACTTAATATATATATCAATGCATGTCCAAAGAAACGTGTCTCACTCTTCAAGCTGCACGTCTCGCGCTCGGGCGGACATAAAGTTCCGCCCGGGCGCGGAACTCTCGGCCCTCTCATTCTTGACAATCACGCTCGGACGGACATAAAGTTCCACCCGGGCGCTCGACATTCGGCCCAAATTCATCCCTTCTTCTTTTTAATTCCTATACTTTTTCCATTCTGGTCTCAGATTGGCCCGGCTATAATCACATCAATTTATAATCAATAATCCCAGATTAACATAATCAAAATCTCGGGTCTTACATTTCTCCCCCCTAAGATATGATTTCGTCCCCGAAATCACAGACAATCAATTTCGAAATCACAGGTACTCATATAAGATACCAATCAAATACAAGAAGGAGATATACAGAAATTAAGAAGAAACTCATCTCAATGACACAATTCTAGAATCTCGATCTCACCAAAGATTCGGTCTTCCAAGTAGCTTCTTCGATATTCTAACAACTCTATTGAACTTTCAACAGCAGAATAGTCTTCATTCTGAATTATCCTTTTTCTACTGATTCTGATTCTCATCTGGAATAATAATTCAAGAAGTATAATATCATAATATAACTCGAAGTAACTATGATAAAATCAATCTCAGAACACTGGCTATACCATATCCGTATATACCAATCCACAGCTCATAGCAAATCAACATCAACAGCTGTTATCGACTTTGTTTAATTATAGTTAATTCAATATTCAGTCTTCTGCCTCAATTATCAACGGTCATCTTCTGACGTTTGCATATTTAATCTGTCTATTCTGAGCTGTCTTCATTTCTTTTCTGAATCAGCTTCACTTTTCAGTTACATCTCTAATCATATCAGGTTTAATGTCCAGAGCCTTCGAGATATCGTTTCAAATCAAGAGGAGATCCATACCTCTTACCGTACAACATTTCAAATGGTGACGTCTCGATATTCGTCTGATAGTTGTGGTTGTACGTAAACTCATCACATGTCATAAATCCTGCCAACTAGTGCTAAAATCAAGCACTACAATCTAAACATATTCTCCAAAATCCGGATAATCCACTCTGACTGTCCGTCAGTTGGTGAATGATATGCAATAATCATATATAATCTCGTATCCACTCTTGCTTGTACTTCCTGCCAAACGTGCAAAGTCAACCAAAATCATGGTCTGATATAATCAACTCTCGACACTCTGTGTAATCTGATCACTTTTCTGACAGAAATCTCAGTAATATAATCATATCTGTACATCTTCATGTACGAGCTAGCACTCGCAGACTGGGTCAGTCTATCACTCCTAACTCAATCAATGCTCAATTCCGAGAGGAATGCGGTAGCTTCATCACAATATCCCTGGAAATGTAATCCTATTTACATTCAGGAATCGATAAGCTATATAACCAATCTTCTGGTTTCTTTCTTTCTGTCTTCATTTGTCAGCAATTCATACATTTCAATACAACTCAACCATATCTAATCTCATCTGTTTCAATTAAAACTATCTTTTCGATCATCAGAATAAATATTGCATTAATTATTGTGTACTTCAAACAATACCTGTCGTTTCAGATCTGAAATATTCGGCACAAAACAATTATTAACATATAACACACTGTCACAAACCTGTTATTCTGATCAATGCCCTGCTCTAACTATCAATATCGATTTCTGAACATTCTGATCAAATTTATGGATTGCTTTAAATCTCGAAATCAGTTCTGGTTCAACTTGAACAATATCGAGTCTCAATTGTATAAAATCTGTATCAAATACTGCTCCCAGAAAATAACAATTCTCAATCAGATTTGAACAACAGTCAGATGTAATAGCCTACTACACTCATGCAACTATAAATTCTGACACGAATATCAATCTCGATCAACTGCTCGCGGTTTCAACTGTGGTAGAATCAACAGATATATCATCTTCAGATATCACAAACCCTGAATACAATCTGTCTCAGTCAAGATGCACATTTCAACAGTTTCGGTATACAACTTTCCAGTTCTCAGAATATTTAACAAAATCAGTCATATTTTTCGAATATACCAGAAGATCATAGATCAACAAATCAGAGAATCATCAAAATATTCTGAACACAGAGTTTATCAACTCATAAACATAACTGAAACATCCCTAACGAGAAATACTCAATCAGATGTAACTTGCACGCAGAAATATTCTAACTGGTCTTTCAAGTCTTTCAATTCAATCGGTAGCATTCAGTACGGTGTTTTAAAATCAAACAGTACCTGGTTATCAAATCAAGGCTGAAATCAATATCCCTGGCTGGAATCAAACTAGGAATCTCATCTGGGGAAAATTATCAGTAACTCTCATGTCACTGGCAAATCAGCCAATAATAGACTCGATTTCAGTAATCAACTGAATAGACAAGGAATCTCTCTGCTCCTTTCTATAACAATCGAGTCCTCAATATCACCCCTATCCAAGGAATCCTAATCTAAAATTCTTACCGTAAAATTTCCATTTATCAGCCATATCCGGTCTGAATTCCACAATCTGTTGGAAATAATCAACGGTAATTCTGTACTTGGTCAACATATCAGTCCCAGTAATGTAATCCCATTCAGATAACTCAAGTACCATATCATCTAACTCAATCTCATATCTGTCATACTATAGCATACCATGTCTAACAGATATCACTAATACCAAAACCTCTCCCAAACATAAAAGAGATCGATACTACAGCATATAATAACTCCATATTCAAAGCATAGATCAATGTGATTCATTCAAGAATAATCGGATGGAATGCATTAGTATCTATCAATACATATGCAAAATAACCATACAGGAAACAATTACCTGTTACCATCTTCTCAGATGAGCTCTGGGCCTGTTCCTTGGTCAAGGCAACACTCTGGCCTACTGTCTAGAAGGTTGTCTACCTGTCTGGCTTCCTCCTGGCCCTAACTGTGACTGAGGAGTCGTTGGTGGTTGGAAGGAGTGAACAACCGGTGATGGTCTATCAGGCGGTGCCACTGATCCATATGGTTCTGCTCCCTGAGATCTTCGGGAACCTCTCTGTGGACATACTCTAGCAAAGTGTCCTGATTGTCTGCAGATCCGACAACTACCGAACACACCTTGGCATTGCTCTGTGGAATGTCTTCCTCCACAAGTGCTGCAATAAACTCCCGTATAACTCTGGCTAGAACCACTGGAGCTCGACGAACCACTCCCTAACTTCTTAAACTGTTTCTTTCGGGCTTTCAAGAAATCTTTCTTTCCACCACTGCTACTACCAGTCTCAAGTTCGAGAGGTGGTTGCTGTGGTCTCGATGCTGGAGGCACAAATGAAGCTCCCTTCTGTCTCATCAGACTGGCTTCGGCTCTCTTAGCTCTACTCAGAGCATCAACAAAATTATAGGGTCGGCCTGTGTTTACCAATGTCAATATTTCAGGATTCAATCCTTTAACAAACTGATCAGTCACAGCTTCATCATTCCCAGCCACGTGAGAACCAAAACGTAGCAAGGTAGAAAATTGCGCAACATATTCTTCAATGTTTAGCTGACCCTGTTTCAAATTTTCAAACTCTGCCCTCTTGTCCTCTCGATACGAACCCGGGAAAAACCTGTTATAGAATTCAACTTTAAAGATTTTCCATGTAATCACTGTACCATGCTGTTCTAGTGCTTCTTTGGTTGCAATCCACCAACTCTTTGCGACTTCCCGTAACTGGTGCCCAATCAGTGTAACTCTCCGTTCGTCTGGGTACTCGAGTGAATCAAATAGCATCTCGATATCGTCAAGCCAACTCTCACAATCAACAGTCGTCTCAGTACCCCTCAAAATCGGACGGTGTCAATGACTAAAACCTCTTCAACTGTATTTCCATCGGAGTTTCTGACACATCCATCTGACTAGTCGAAATACTACCCGGTTCTGGGATTCTTCGAGGAGGCATATCTGATTACCAAAAGAATTAGTAACCAAATACAACAAACCTGATTCAGTCCTCCTCTGATCATCTTACTGCTGATCAAGAATCGGTTCTGATTCATTCTCAATAACACATGTTTATAAACAAATTAGAAAATCAAATAAACATGCATTTCAAAGCAGTAAATCATAAGATCATGCTAGCATAGCAAAGGCATAAAAGAACACTCAATCTACCCCGCTCACTAGCTTCTATCTCAATTTAAAGGATCTATCGCTTTGATACCACCTGCTGTGGGGACCCGGACGCTAATTCAAATATAACAATCAAGAAAAGTGGGACTAAATTTTTTCTTTTTAAATATAAATGCGGAAATGTAATGTAATCTATTTAATATACATGTCAGTATAAAAGTACAAATCATGTACTACAAGTTTCTATCTCAACTAGGTTCAACATCTATACATCAAGTGCTGAATCATATTCTGCTTCTGGGCCCGGATCTCCACGCTAACTATAATCTCTCATCCTCTTCCTGATCCTGATCCTGATCCTGTCCCACCTGTTGTCAAGCACACATACAAACAAGACAACAGCCGGATAACTCCGGTGAGAATTACATTCCTAGTATAAATCATGTATACATGCATTTCATATAAACAGATATAAAAGCATAAAATAGATATTTCATAACATGTATCAAATCTGAAGCGTAAATCAATATAAACTCTTAATATAACATGTATCAAATCCGACACATGAATCAACACAAACTCTGAATCACACTAAGTGACTCAAGGACTCTGACTCGACTCGTCCTAACCTAGGGATCCCGATCTGAATAAGAACATACACCCACCTACACTCCCGATCGGGGTGGTGGCACGTTCTTATTCGCAGACTTTGGCTCTTTTCATATCGAACATCAGTAATAGAAGAAACTCCAATTCTATCCACTTCGATATAACCAAACGTCCGGTGTCTTGACCTATCCGTCACAGACTTTGGCACTTTCGCCAACTCAGTATCCTGTGACAATGTGCAATGTGCACGTGACGATTCCATCACTATCAGGCACCCCTGTCACAAGATCAATCGTCTCTGCCTAGGCGTATTCACCTATGACTCAATACATAATTTAATCGATCAAAGATATCAATTTCATTCAATTACAAATATTAATGCAATAAAGTAAAGTATGTGATTTTGGGAAACTCAAGTCAAGTCAACTCGAGTTGTGCAATCCCGCATCAACATCAATTTATACCTTTCTCTTCTCGGTCTGATGAAGTCGAAGTCTCGAAGTCAAATCTGTCCATATCCAATCTGAAATGACAATATCGAATAGACTATGTCAATATACTGCTCAATTCAAGGCCTGTTCTGATCAATACGCAGATCAAGACATAATCTGATCAATGTCAACGATTTAACAATATAATCTCAATCAATACTGAATCTGCTCAATGTCAATCTACTGATGTTCGACGGCATAACAATACAATTTCGATAACCTTGTCAATCTCAACATCACAGATATAATGCCACAACTCATAATCGATATCAATACGAATCATAATATTTAATAATAACAGGTCATGATATCAAATCTGTAAAATCTCGATCACATTATTTCAGAAAATCATAACAATTACATACACAGCCCGTTCTTCGATCCGGTTTCAATTATATACTGATCAGCATTCCCAGCACACATAATACCAGTCAAATCACAATTCCCCCAATATCATAATCTCAAACGATATCAGAATTTAATAAAACTTACGTCCTGTTGTAGCTGTCGTCGCTAGGAACTCGGCACTGTACTCAGATTCAAAATCAGACGGACGGATCGAAATATAAAGGCGTAAGAATTTCTGAAAGACATCATGTATTCCAGATAGAGAAGGCGGTAATGCGAGTCGATAGGCACGATCTCCTATCTTCTCGAGAATCTCATATGGACCAACGAATCGTGGAGACAACTTCCCTTTCTTGCCAAATCTGACAACTCCTTTGAAAGGTGAAATCTTTAGAAATACTCGGTCTCCAATGTAATGCCTGAAGTAATATCACAAGTTGTTGATTTAATAATATGAGATCACTATATAATTAATGATTTTTAAAGAATGAAATATGACATATTTTGGTCATATGAAGTCTAAATGATTTGAAATTTGGATATAACGTAGAAAACTCAAAGATATAGAAGTTTCATGTTTTGAGTTTTGGAAAATTTTATCGTTTGACTGGTCCAAATGGATATACCGGCGTTAAAATGTTAAATATTATATATTATATTATATTATTAATATAATATAATATAATATTAAAAAAATTATATAATAATATAAAATAGATGGGAATCGGTGGAACTCAATCAAACTAAATGAGATTAACGAGAAACAGAGAGAACGAGAGAGGTGAGAGAAAACAGTATTTCGATTTTTCTTTTCGATCGTGCGACTTATCGGTTTATCCAATCGACGAACCGACTTCAGTTCTGGGATTGTTGACACGAGGTTTTCGATTTGAGGTATAAATTTTATATTTTTGGTGATGTTTGAAATTCGTCGATTTCTAGAATAAATCCAATAATTTGTTAAATCATACTGAAATTGAAGATTGTTGAGTAGTATATGATTTTAACGAAGTAGAGAAGATTATTGTGTTGTTGTTTTGAATTATTCCTAATTTATTATAATTAGGGATTTTTAATCATTGGATTGAGATTGGAGAGTTGTTTGTCAGTTGTTATTAATTCTGATTATATATTCGGAGTCTACGAAGTATAGGCTACACGTTGATATAAAGTTTTCGTAATTTGACGGATGTTGTAAAATAGCCTATTATTTGAAGTTAATTAATTAGGGTGTATTTGATGGTAGTATTGTGAATTAAATACACCAGAATATTAAATTGCTGAATGATACGAATTTATAATCGAGTTTTATATTTTGTTGAATTAATTGTTATTGGGCTATTTGATGTTATATATTGAGGCTGTTATAACTGTGTTGATACGATGACAATGATCTGATAATTATTGTTGAATTATTTAGATACATCACAAGCCTCAGGATCAAAGAAATAGCCAGATTGTATATATACTCGATTATCAGGTACGTGTTGACGTATGAGTATATGTTGTTATTGTTTAGTATTGATGAATACTATTGCGTTGAACGAAGATAAATCACCGGAATTGGGTGATTTGATATTATATTTGTTGTTGTTTATTATTGTTGATATTGTTGACTGTCGTTGTTGGGAGACGTCTCGTTGATGTTGTCACGTTGATGTTGTTCGTTCAACGATATTGCTGTCGCCGGTGTTGGGGTGCGACGTATCGTTGATGTTGTTATTCGTTCGACGATATTGCTGTCGCCGGTGTTGGGGTGCGACGTATCGTCGATGTTGTTGTTCGTTCGACGATATTGCTGTCGCCGGTGTTGGGGTGCGACATATCGTTGATGTTGTTGCATTGTGATGTTGTTGAGGTTGTTGTTGGCTGATTGTCCAGAAACGGCAAAGGGGGTATTTCTATTATGATTTCAGTTATATTTTATGTTGTTAATATAACTGTTATGTATTACGATGATGATTGTTGTATATGCTCACCCTTTGAGGGCTGTTTCTGTTGGGCAGGTTACAGGACTATGGGTGATACAGGATAGTGGTGAAGGACTAGGTGTGTCTAGTCAAACAGTCTTGTAGATGATAGTAGCTAGAGACAGTATAGCTTATTGTCTTATTTGAGTTGTATGTGTGTATTTATTATACTGTTTCTGCTTTACTGATGTAGATAGTGTGGTGATTGCACTATTTTGTCGTATATGCATTATATTATTACGTCATCGAAAAGAAAAAATTTTATGCATATGACGTCACATGTTGCATGATTACGTGGCGAGGTTTGGGGCGCCACATTTGGTGGTATCAGAGCATATGTTAGATGTCTGGGATGGTTAAGAGTTGTGTTTGTGATGAGGGAGTTGGATGACGATATTATCTGCGTGTGTCTGTGCATTTGACTTTTTATTGATGATTTCTCGATATGATTGATTGTTCTTTAGTTGCGTGTACTTTCGTGCGAAAGGTGTGATGATGATTACTGGATTGTAATTGTTAAATGTTATGATTAACAATTTGATTTCTAGTGATGGCAGCTAGAGAACAGGTACATCCACACGAGGAAACAGACGAGGTTGACAGTGGATTTGGACAGATAAATCCATTGCCACCTCCTCCTATGGGACAGGCACCAGCAGATCAGCCTTTATTGCCTGGTGAGTTGACTTTGGCACAGTTCAGCAGTTATCTTCCGCCGAGATTTGATAGTTCTGAGACCGGTGAGCGAGCAGAGGAGTGGATTGAGAGGATAGAGCAGATATTTGTGATTGCACCGTGTGCTAGGTCTGCTTGGTTACGATTGGCTACATTTCAGCTTTCGCGGAATGTACTATTGTGGTGGCAGACGACTGAGGTCGGATTGAGAGCACAGGGCCGTACTGTTGATTGGGATGTGTTCCGATCTCGTTTTCTTGATAAATATTTTTCTATAGCAGCCAGACAAAAGAAAGAGAAAGAATTTGAGGATTTGAGACAGGGTAGTATGTCTGTTGCTGAGTATGAGACTCGATATTCTGCATTGTTGAAATATGTACCACATATTGCTACGAATGTTCATGCTAAGATGAGGCATTTTTTGAAATGGTTGAAGTTAGAGTTATTTGATCGTGTGCAATCAAACAACCCGGTATCATTTGAGGATGCAGTGACGAGGGCTGAGATGGCTGAGTTAGTTATGCAGGAGTATGGGGCTCAGGCACGATTATCAGAGCCGACTAGGGAGTCATTGCGACCTCATGGACAGTCTTTTAAATATCAGAAGGGTTCATCTTCTTATTCATCATCATCTGGGAAGCGTCGATTTGATTCACGACGTGTTGAGAGTCGTGGGGGCAGTTCTCAGTCTGTTCAGGGGCAGAGAGGAGAGTCCAGAGCAGTGAGATGTTATCGTTGTGGGGGACCTCATCTGATCAGAGAGTGTACACAGACCGAGATCACCTGTTTTGAGTGTGGCGGTGTTGGTCATCTGGCGAGACAGTGTCCTAGTCGTGAGGGACAGCGAGAGCCTAGGAGTGCTAGAGGTAGATCCTCAGAGAGAGGAGGATGACAGCCTCAGCAGTTTACACCACGACCTTCTGGAGGACAGCCACGTATGCTGGGAGCTGGTCCGCCTCAGGCACAGGTGTATGCTTTGACACGAGAGGAGGCACGAGAGGAGATGATAGCGGGTAAGTGTTATTTATGTTCTTATCCTGCTTATATTCTTGTTGATACTGGTACCTCGCATACTTTTATATCGAAGAGGTTTGTGGTTGAGCATCATATGCGCTCGTCTCCATTGTCTATGCCTCTTTCTGTTTCGACACCTTCTGGAGTTGATATATCAGTTGTATCTATGATATCAGATGGTATTATTTCTTATGAGGGCAATGAGCTGAGATCTGATATGATTATTCTAGAGATGACTGATTTTGATTGTATTGTGGGAATTAATGTGCTGAGGAGATATTGTGCGACAGTTGATTGTTATCAGCGGGTGGTATATTTTTATACAGATGAGAAAGAGCGTTGGACATTTTATGGGAAGGGTTCTCGTCCCCGTGTTCCGTTGGTATCTGCCATCCGGATGTCTCGGTTATTGGAGCATGGGCATGAGGGTTATCTTATTTATGCTATAGATGTGACAGAAAAAAGAAGGAGGTGGGAATAGAGGAGATACCTATAGTTGCTGAGTTTGCCGATGTATTTCCTGATGAGATTCCAGGCTTCCCACCAGCCCGTGAGGTGGAGTTTGGGATTGAGTTGATGCCAGGTACTTCCCCTATTTCTCGTACACCTTACAGAATGGCACCAGCAGAGTTGAGAGAGTTGAAAACCCAGTTGCAGGACTTGTTGGACAAGGGATACATTCGCCCTAGTGTATCGCCTTGGGGTGCACCAGTCTTATTTGTGAGAAAGAAAGATGGAACGATGCGGCTTTGTATTGACTATCGACAGCTGAATAAGGTAACGATTAAGAATAAATATCCCCTCCCTCGTATTGATTATTTGTTTGATCAATTGCAGGGAACCTTGGTATATTCGAAGATTGATTTGAGGTCAGGATATCATCAGATACGAGTTAGAGAGGAGGATATCCAGAAGACAGCATTCAGAACCAGATATGGGCATTATGAGTTTTTGGTTATGCCGTTTGGGTTGACGAATGCTCCAGCTGTGTTCATGAGTTTGATGAATAGGGTATTTCAACCTTATCTCGATCGATTTGTTATTGTGTTTATTGATGATATATTGATATATTCCAGGAGTGAGGCTGAGCATGCAGGGCACTTGCGTTCAGTGTTACAGGTGTTGCGAGATAGACAGTTGTATGCCAAACTCAGTAAGTGTGAGTTTTGGTTGGATCGAGTGGTCTTCTTGGGTCATGTTATATCGAGAGATGGGATTTCTGTTGATCCAACGAAGGTCGAAGCCGTGTTACAGTGGTCTGCACCTACATCTGTACCTGAGATTCGTAGTTTCTTAGGTTTAGCAGATTATTATCATCGATTTATCGAGGGATTTTCAAAGATTGCTAGGCCTTTGACACAGTTGACTCAGAAAGGTGTGCGATTTCAGTGGTCTGAAGCATGTGAGAGGAGTTTTCAGGAGTTGAAGCACAGACTGACGACTGCACCGGTGTTATCAATTCCTACAGAAAATGAGAGGTTTGTTGTTTATACTGATGCATCATTACATGGTTTGGGATGTGTTTTGATGCAGGATCGACATGTTGTGGCATATGCCTCGAGACAGCTGAAACCACACGAAACAAGGTACCATGTGCGTGACTTGGAGTTGGCAGCCATTATCTTTGCCTTGAAGATATGGCGACACTATTTATATGGTACCTCGTTTACGATTTATACTGATCATAAGAGCTTGAGATTTTTGTTTACCCAGACAGAGTTGAATATGAGACAGAGACGATGGTTAGATTTGCTGAAGGATTATGATTGTGAGATTGAATATCATCCTGGTCGAGCCAATCTTACAGCTGATGCATTGAGCCGTAAAGTGAGTTGTACTGCAGAGGATGTGAGTCGTTTATCAGCTATGATGATGTCTTGTTGTTCATTGGGATATGATTTTGATATCTCGACGACTCCTATCCGGGTATCTACCTTATTAGCTGAACCTGATATATATGGTTGTATTCGTGATGCACAGATGACAGACGAGAGAGTTCAGCGATGGAGGGAGTTAGTTTCTCAGAAACAAGATACTCGTTTTAGAGTGGCTGATGATGGCAGTTTGAGGATGAATGATAGATGGGTAGTTCCTGATATATCTGAGTTGCGCCAGGGCCTGTTGTGGCGTGCACATTGTAGTCGATATTCTATCCACCCTGGTGGCAAGAAGATGTATAAGGATCTACGCTCTCAGTTTTGGTGGAAGGGAATGAAACGTGATGTGATTGATTTTGTACGTCGATGTCTTAATTGTCAACAGATCAAAGCTGAGAGGAGAAGGCCGGGAGGTGAATTGAGGAGTTTAGAAGTGCCGACTTGGAAATGGGAGCACATATCGATGGATTTTGTGACTCATTTGCCAAGAAGCACTGGAACTATTGATGCTATTTGGGTGATTGTTGATCGATTGACGAAAGTTGCACATTTTATACCCTATAGCATGAGTAGTACGTACTTGACGATGGCACGGTTGTATATACGAGAGATTGTACGGTTGCATGGGATTCCAGTGTCTATTATTTCTGATAGAGATCCTCGATTTACTTCTCATTTTTGGGAAGGATTGCAGACTGCGATGGGGACAGAGTTGAGATTGAGTACGGCTTATCATCCCCAGACAGATGGTCAGACTGAGCGTACTATTCAGACGCTGGAGGATATGTTGCGTGCTTATGTTATGGATTTTAAATCTGTTTGGCAGTCATCTATTCCATTGGTAGAGTTTGCGTATAACAATAGTTATCAGAGTAGTATTCAGATGGCTCCATTTGAGGCATTGTACGGGAGACGTTGTAGATCTCCGTTATACTGGGATGATGTTGATCGAGCTGCAGTTACCGGTCCTGATATGATTCATGAGATGGAACAGAAAGTAAAGTTGATACAGCAACTGATTGAAAGCAGCTCAAGATAGACAGGCCGCCTATGCCAATAAAAGACGAAGACCTTTAGAGTTTCAGCAGGGCGATCGAGTATTTTTGAAAGTTTCTCCTTTTCGTGGCACAATGCGATTTGGCATGAAAGGAAAGTTGGCACCGAGGTATGTTGGCCCGTATGAGATATTGCAGCGGATAGGCACTTTGGCTTACCGATTGGCTCTACCTCCATCTTTATCTGGTATTCATGATGTGTTTCATGTATCGATGTTGCGGAAGTATGAGCCGGATCCTTCACATGTGTTGGATATTTCTGAGGTTCAGTTAGATCCTGACGTGTCTTATGTTGAGAGACCAGTTTGTATTTTGGATCGATCTAAACGGAAGCTTCGTAGTAAGCTTATACCGATGGTGAAGGTTCAGTGGGAACATAGAGGTGTCGAAGAGGCCACTTGGGAGACAGAGCGGCATATGAGGGAGCTCTACCCCTACTTATTCTGATGGTATGACGTATCTTTTATTTATGCATGTTATTACTGTTGTTGATTAATTTCGGGGTCGAAATTCATTTAAGGGGGGTAGAAATGTAATGCCTGAAGTAATATCACAAGTCGTTGATTTAGTAATATGAGATTACTAAATAATTAATTATTTTTAAAGAATGAAATATGACATATTTTGGTCATATGAAGTCTAAATGATTTGAAATTTGGATATAACGTAGAAAACTCAAAGATATAGAAGTTTCATGTTTTGAGTTTTGGAAAATTTTATCGTTTGACTGGTCCAAATGGATATACCGGTGTTAAAATGTTAAATATTATATATTATATTATATTATTAATATAATATAATATAATATTAAAAAATATATATAATAATATAAAATAGATGGGAATCGGTGGAATTCAATCAAACTAAATGAGATTAACGAGAAACAGAGAGAACGAGAGAGGTGAGAGAAAACAGTATTTCGATTTTTCTTTTCGATCGTGCGACTTATCGGTTTATCCAATCGACGAACCGACTTCAGTTCTGGGATCGTTGACACGAGGTCTTCGATTTGAGGTATAAATTTTATATTTTTGGTGATGTTTGAAATTCGTCGATTTCTAGAATAAATCCAATAAATTGTTAAATCATACTGAAATTGAAGATTGTTGAGTAGTGTATGATTTTAACGAAGTAGAGAAGATTATTGTGTTGTTGTTTTGAATTATTCCTAATTTATTATAATTAGGGATTTTTAATCATTGATTGAGATTGGAGAGTTGTTTGTCAGTTGTTATTAATTCTGATTATATATTCGGAGTCTACGAAGTATAGGCTACACGTTGATATAAAGTTTTCGTAATTTGACGGATGTTGTAAAATAGCCTATTATTTGAAGTTAATTAATTAGGGTGTATTTGATGGTAGTATTGTGAATTAAATACACCAGAATATTAAATTGCTGAACAATACGAATTTATAATCGAGTTTTATATTTTGATGAATTAATTGTTGTTGGGCTATTTGATGTTATATATTGAGGCTGTTATAACTGTGTTGATACGGTGACAATAATCTGATAATTATTGTTGAATTATTTAGATACATCACAAGCCTCAGGATCAAAGAAATAGCTAGATTGTATATATACTCGATTATCAGGTACGTGTTGACGTACGAGTATATGTTGTTATTGTTTAGTATTGATAAATACTATTGCGTTGAACGATGATAAATCACCGGAATTTGGTGATTTGATATTATATTTGTTGTTGTTTATTATTGTTGATATTGTTGATTGTCGTTGTTGGGAGACGTCTCGTTGATGTTGTCACGTTGATGTTGTTCGTTCAACGATATTGCTGTCGCCGGTGTTGGGATGCGACGTATCGTTGATGTTGTTATTCGTTCGACGATATTGCTGTCGCCGGTGTTGGGGTGCGACGTATCGTCGATGTTGTTGTTCGTTCGACGATATTGCTGTCGCCGGTGTTGGGGTGCGACGTATCGTCGATGTTGTTGCATTGTGATGTTGTTGAGGTTGTTGTTGGCTGATTGTCCAGAAACGGCAAAGGGGGTATTTCTATTATGATTTCAGTTATATTTTATGTTGTTAATATAACTGTTATGTATTACGATGATGATTGTTGTATATGCTCACCCTTTGAGGGCTGTTTCTGTTGGGCAGGTTACAGGACTATGCGTGAGACAGGATAGTGGTGAAGGACTAGGTGTGTCTAGTCAAACAGTCTTGTAGATGATAGTAGATAGAGACAGTATAGCTTATTGTCTTATTTGAGTTGTATGTATGTATTTATTATACTGTTTCTGCTACACTGACGTAGATAGTGTGGTAATTGCACTATTTTGTCGTATATGCATTATATTATTACGTCGTCGAAAAGAAAAAAATTTTATGCATATGACGTCACATGTTGCATGATTACGTGGCGAGGTTTGGGGCGCCACATCCAACCTCAAATATCAACGGTCTACGTCGAACATTGGCATATTTGGCCTGTCTATCTTGAGCTGTCTTCATTCTCTTCTGAATCAGCTTTACCTTTTCAGCCATTTCTCTGATCATGTCAGGCCCAATCTCAGGAACTTCAGAGATGTCGTCCCAATACAAAGGGGATCTGCACTTCTTACCGTACAATGCCTCGAAAGGAGCCATCTCAATACTCGTCTGATAGCTATTGTTGTACGAAAACTCGCAAAGTGGCAATGCCTCCTGCCATCCAGTGCTAAAATCAAGCACTACTGCTCTCAGCATATCCTCCAATGTCTGGATCGTCCGCTCTGACTGTCCGTCAGTCTGTGGATGATATGCGGTACTCAGATATAACTTCGTACCTAGAGCCTGCTGCAAACTCTGCCAGAAGTGTGAAGTAAACCAAGGATCACGGTCTGAAACAATCGATTTCGGCACTCCGTGCAATCTGACCACTTCTCGTACATAAATATCGGCCATCTGGTCATATCTGTATGTCATTTTGTATGGAATAAAGCATGCAGATTTGGTCAATCGATCAATCACGATCCAAATAGCATCACAACCTCTGGAGGACTTCGGTAACTGCGTCACAAAATCCATGGAAATGTGATCCCATTTTCATTCAGGAATGGACAAACTCTGTAACAATCCTCCTGGTTTCTTCCTCTCGGCTTTCACCTGTTGGCAATTCAGACACTTGGCCACAAATTCAGTAACATCAGATTTCATTTGTTTCCTCCAATACTGTGTCTTCAAATCATTATACATTTTCCTGCCACCAGGATGAATGCTAAATCGACTGTTATGCGCTTCTGTCAATATCTGTTGTCTCAACTCTGAAACATTCGGTACAACAAGACGATTATTCACATACAGTACATCATCATGTACCTGAAACTCTGATCGATGACCTGATCTGACCATCTCAATCGATTTCTGTACTTTCTGATCAACTTTCTGAGCTGCTTTAATCCTCAAAATTAGCTCTGGTTCAGCTTGCACAGTATATAATCTCATCGGTTTACAATGTGTCTCAAATACCAATCCAGACAAACAACAATCCTCTATCAGATTTGAAACACCTATTGTCGATAAGGATAACGAACATACCTTTCGACTCAGTGCATCAGCTGCTGCATTCGACTTTCCAGGATAGTATTTGATTTCACAATCAAAGTCTTTCAGCAAATCTAGCCATCTTCGTTGTCTCATATTCAGTTCTGATTGTGAAAAACGATACTTCAAGCTTTTGTGATCAGAATATATCTCAAATTTCTCACCGTAGAGATAGTGTCGCCATATCTTCAGGGCAAACACGATAGCAGCCAATTCAAGATCATGAATCGGGTATCGAGTCTCATGTGGCTTCAACTGTCTCGAAGCATAAGCAATCACATGCCATCGCTGCATCAGAATACAACCCAAACCTCTGTGAGAAGCATCACAATAAACAACAAATCCACCAGTACCTGACGGGATAGTCAATATCGGTGCACTGGTCAACCTCTTCTTTAACTCAACAAACTGGCCTCACACTCCTCAGACCAAACAAATGGAGCATTTTTTTGAGTCAACTGAGTACTAGGTTTAGCAATACTCGAGAAGTCCTTAATAAATCGACGGTAATATCCTGTCAAACCCATAAAACTGCGTATCTCTGGCACAGATGTCGGTCTAGGCCAACTGATCACGGCCTCAACCTTGCTAGGATCCACAGAAATCCCATCTCCTGATATAATGTGACCAAAAAATACTACCTGTCTCAACCAAAACTCACATTTCGACAGTTTAGCATATAATTTCTCAGCCCTCAGAGTTCTCAAAACAATCCTCAAATGTTCAGCATGATCCATCATATTCTTTGAATAAATCAAGATATCATCAATGAATATGATAACAAAATCATCCAAATATTTCTGAAAGACTCGGTTCATTAATCCCATAAAAACAGCTAGTGCGTTTGTAAGACCGAAAGGCATGACAATAAACTCATAATGTCCATACCTGATTCTAAACGCTGTCTTCGAGATATCAGAATCCCTGACTCTCAGCTGATGGTATCCAGATCTCATATCGATCTTGGAATAGACAGATGATCCCTGCAACTGATCAAATAAATCATCAATGCGAGGCAAAGGGTATTTATTCTTTACCGTTGCTTTGTTCAGTTGCCGGTAATCAATGCAAAGTCGCATAGAACTCGCACAAATAACAATGGAGCACCCCAAGGAGATACACTAGGTCTGATATATCCCTTGGCCAGTAAATCCTCCAACTGATCCTTCAATTCCTTCAGTTCAATCGGTGCCATTTTGTACGGAGCTCTAGAAATCGGAACTGTACCTGGCATCAACTCAATACTGAAATCTATCTCCCTGACTGGAGGTAATCCCAGAATCTCGTCGGGGAAGACGTCAGCAAACTCACACACCACTGGCAAGTCCGTCAATGATGGACTCGATTTCAGTAAATCAATTGAATAGACAAGGAATCCCTCCGCTCCTTTCTGCAATAATCGAGTCATAGACATAACAGATATCAAAGGAATTCTAGATCTAGAACCCTTACCATAAAATTTCCACTCCTCAGCCATCTCAGGTCTGAATCTCACTATCTTGTGGAAACAATCAACTGTAGCTCTGTACTTAGTCAACATATCAATCCCGATAATACAATCAAAATCAGACAATCCAAGTACAATGCAGTCTAACTCAAGCTCATCCCCGTCATACCGTAATATACACGATCTAACAGAAGTCACTGATATCAGTCCTGTCCCCAAAGGAGAAGAGACAGATACTACAGTAGATAGGGACTCAACAGGTAATGCATGCATCAATGCAAATCTCTCAGAAATAAATGTATGCGATGCACCAGTATCAATCAATACGTAAGCAGGATAACCAGAAATAAAACAGTTACCTGCAACAACGTCATCAGGTGCATCCTGTGCCTGCTCCTCAATCAAAGCAAAAACTCTGGCCTGCTGTCTCGGAGGCTGGCTCACTGTCTGGCTACCTCCTAGCCTCTGCTGTGACTGGGTCGACGGTGCTGGCTGAAAAGAATGGACAGCAGATGGTCGTCTCCCTGTCTGAGCCACTGATCCAGATGACTCTGCTGCCTGGGATCCCTGGGCACCTTTCTGGGAACATACTCGGGCAAAATATCCCTGCTGTCGGCATATACGACAAGAGCCAAACACTCCTCGGCACTGCTCTGTGGAATGCTTCCCTCCACAAGTGCTGCAATATGGTCCTATATAACTCTGGCTCTGACCAGTCTGTCTCGAGCCACTGGAACTGGAAGAACTGCTGCCAGACTTCTTGAACTGTATTCCTCTGGCTTTCAGATAGTCCTTCTTTCCACCACTGCTGCTTCCGCAAAGTTGTTGGTCTCCCAGTGTTCACCAATGTAAATATCTCTGGATTCAAGCCATTGATGAACTGATCAGCCACCGCTTCTTCATTCTCGGCCACATGTGGAGCAAATCTCAGTACTGTAGAGAATTTAGACACATATTCCTCAATGTTCAACTGCCCTTGTCTCAGATTCGCAAACTCAGCACCTTTATCCTTTCTGTATGATACTGGGAAAAATCTCTGATAGAATTCAGTTTTGAAGACATTCCAGGTAATAGACGTACCTCGATGCTCCAAGGCCCTCTTGGTCGTAATCCACCAGTTCTTGGCAACATCATGCAACTGGTGTCCAATCAATTTCACTCTCCTCTCATCAGTGTAGTCCAGGGACTCAAACAACATCTCGATGTCGTCTAACCAACTCTCACAATCCACTGAAGTCTCAGTGCCCCTCAGAGTCGGCGGATGAAATGACTGAAATCTCTTTAATAGTGTTTCCATCGGAGTGGCTGTGACATCCATAGGAGGATTCGAAGTACTACCCTGTTCTGGTATTCTTCTCGGAGGCATATCTGATAATCAAAAGGATTAGTAACCCCAAACAATAATTCTATTTCAGTCCTCCTCCGATCATCTTACTGCTGATCAAGAATCGGTTCTGATTCATTCTCAATAACACATGTTTCCAATTCAAGTCAGATAAACATGCATTATAAGGCAGTAGAACATGCTAGCAATCAAAAGCAAGGAAGAAGAACTCAATCTACCCCGCTCACTAGCTTCTATCTCAATCTAAAGGATCTATCGCTCTGATACCACCTGTTGTGGGGACCCGGACGCTAATCAATTCTAATCATCATTAGGATCAATTTACCAATCAAGTAATTAGGGTCGTAAAATTTTTTCTTAAAATGCGGAACGTAGTGAAATCAAACTCATATACATATCAGTATAAAATAAAATACAAGTCCTGTACTGCATACATTCAAACTAAACTAAGGTTTAACAACTAATGTCAAGTGTTCAAACCCTATTATACATCATAATCCAAGTCCGTAGTCTCCACTCTAATCACGATCTCTACTCATCTCCTCGACCCTGATCCTGTCCCACCTGTTGTCATGTACACATACAAACAAGACAACATCCGGATAACTCCGGTGAGAATAAAATCCCAGTATAAATCAACGAACATGCAATCATATAATCAATACAGAAGGCATGAAATAGATATCAGAATTACGTATCAAATCTGAAATATAATCCATATAAACTGGTAATCAAAATCGTGACTCCACTGTTCAGACTAGACTCAATCCTAGTCTAGGGATCACGATTTCCAGATGTTGGCATTCCTATATCGATTATCAGTAATAGAAGAAACTTCAATTCTATCCCATCGATATAACCAAACATCCAGTGTCTTGATCTATCCGTCATAGACCTTGGCATTTACACCAATACACTGTCCTGTAACAGAGTGCAATGTGCCAATGACGATTCCATCACTATTCGGCACTTCTGTCACAAGATTACTCGTCTAATACTCGTCTAATACCCGCTTCCTATAAATCAATAGAAACAAGCATAATAATTCAAATCGAAGCATATAGTAATAATCAATATGTGATTTAGGGAAACCCAAGTATATCCTACTCGAGTCAATCTCCCAATACCACATTGACTTATACCTTTCGTTTGTAGTCTCGGTCTAAAGCAATCGAAGTTCTGAACTCAAGACTGTCTCTGTAAATCTGAAACGATATATCAAGAATCATAATATCAATATTTCATTCTCAATTCAACTCTGAATCTGATTAATCTGAATTAATTCAAATCAGCGGCATAACGGCACAATCTCAGTATTCCCGTCAATACCATATCACCAGATATTAATTACAAATCATAACACATATTCGATACAATTTGTAATCAGTCTATAATCCAAATCTATTCAATTCCCAATCAATATAATCAGAAAATCATAACAATTCCAGAATCGATCCGTTTTCTGATCTGACTTCGATTCTACGATGTCTAACATGTCAAGAACATCATATATGAATTATATCAAATTCCTACAACATCATCTTTTCAAATGATACCAGAAATCAATAAAACTTACGTCCAGTTGAAGCTCGTGTAAAGAGGAGCTCGGTACCATGTTCGGATTTAATTTCTGATATTCGGATCTTGCACAATCGAGTTTCTAGGCTTCGACAAGAAATTGAGAACTTTTCTATGGAAATCTCGATTTTTGCTTCTAGAATGAGAGAAATTTGTAAAGTATATATATATATATCATTGCATGGTGTGACAAGTGTCCACCCAAGTGCTAATTGCACTTTAGCCCCTCAACTTTTCACTATTTACAAATCGGCCCCCGCTCCATCTTTTAATTCAATTTCAATCCTAATTAATTACAAAAATCGTGGAATCTAATTCATCATTCCAAAATTCGTAAATTAAATAATCTCGGATTATATATATATATATGATTTTTTTGGTTATGATATTAATTTTAAATATTTTTGTCGAATGATATTATTTTGACAGAACTGAGAATATTATTAATACAGAGTTTAGGTTATTTTGTTGGATAATGATATGATAATTTATTTCTAATATTTTGTTATTTTTTCTATAATATTTAATTTATTGATTTTCATATATTTTTTATTGTTCTCAACAATTTAGTGAATATTTATAACTTACTCGAAATAATTTTAAACTGAAAAAATAAAAGTATAAATAATAATAATTAGAATATGTATATTCAATCATCCAATAAATATGATAAAAAAAATAATAACAAAAAATATAAAATATTACTAAAAACCGTCGTCCATAATGTTAACTAGTAAAAGATGCACATACATTGTATGTGCTATTATTATTTTTAATTTGATTAAATAATACTAAATTATTAACACGAATTTATTTTCGATTTAGAAAAGTTGTTCGATTTAAAAGGGAAATTTTGTTTTGATTTTTTTATATTTAAAATATGGAGTGATTTGAAAAGGTTTTTAGTAGAGTAAGAAGAAGGGTAATTATGGAATTAAATATTTTGGTATCCTCAAAGGTAGTTATTCTAAGACCCTCACACTTAATATAATAGTATAGATATACCATTACGATCAGCTAAGTACACAAGTCGGAGAAAAGAAATCTAGGCTCCACAAGTTTGGGCCTGATTGAGGTAGACTACCAGCCCATTGTTAATTGAGGCCCATAAATTATTAGTTAAATTCCTTCATATTATGATTAATTGCATTATTTTTCATGACTTAACTTTTAATTGTATATCACATATTCAATATTTTTTTAAAAAAAATAAGATGCTAAAATATTTCTTGACCACATGCATACTAATAAAAAAAAAAATTATACGAGATCAAATTTAATAAAGTTCAACGTTTTGTCAATTTTCTAAATAATTTTGTTCAATAACTTTGAAATTAAATTAATATTTTAGTTTGATGGTCATGATTAAAAAAAAATTATAATGATGATTGCATTATACTAATATCAAAATAGCAAAAACTCGTGCGAGACGGTCTCACGGGTCGTATTTTGTGAGAAGGATCTCTTATTTAGATCATCCATGAAAAAGTATTACTTTTTATGTTAAGAGTATTACTTTTTATTGTGAATATCGGTAGGAGTTGATACGTCTGACAGATAAAGATTTATGAGACCTTCTCAACCCATTATATCAAAATTTGATTAGTAAGATTGATTTTGTTTATTAAAAAAAAAAAACTCAGTTGAAGAAGGAATTATATGTTTTAAAAAATAATCATTATTAATCGTCATGATCAATTTAATTAATGATAATTTGAACATTTCAAAAAAGACGATAATTTTTAATGGGCTCAAATCAATTAAATGAGTTTATTTTCTAAACTCGAATGTCAAAAACAAATTTAATCATAAGAAAATATGAAATGAAATGGGAAATGTAGTGGTTAAAATGAACAAATAATGCTGTTTTAATCGGACAAAAAGAGAACGAGCAAAAACAATGTAAATATCTCGGATCTTCGGAATTGACTAAAATTTCTATTGTCTACACTTCCAAGTAATCAAACTAAAAACATATTTAGGAAATAATAATGTATGCATCCTTTATCATTGCTCCCAGATGACAAGATCTTCTAGTGGACAACGGAAACCTGTAGAAGAACACAGGGAGACGAAGGGAAAATTATCGACAAGAGATGCCATCACGATATACCCTTAGCTCGGCTACGATCTTGAAGGTCAAGAAATATAATGGGCAAAAACGAGGATTAAATCTCAACCCGCAGTCGTAGTAAAACAGTAAAACGCGGGTCTTTCAGTTGAGTAACCAATTGTTTGAACTCAACCCATAGTCGAATTAAGTTGCTTGGGCTTGGAAAGATCAAATTTTTTTCTGCAAGTTCAAAATGGCTTAAATGTAGTTCCAAATTTTTCAAAAATTATTGTCGAACTATGCAATTTATGAAACAACCTAGGATATCATCATAATCAAATAGCATTAAAAAAAATAAGCACTGCTCATTTTCAAATTGCTCAATTAGCTCGATCTCGGAGAAAACAAAGCTCTCAGCGCTTACACAAGTGAAATAATGCGAACAAAAACTAGTTAACAAAGAAAATATTTTCAGGCGCAACAAAATATATATTTGAATAATTTAGACTTGTGATGAAAATTCACGATGCTATGCGCGCGTTTTTTCTTTTGTAGCTTTGCATTTTCAACCAACTAGCTCAATCAAATACAAACAGGTGATTACTGCGTGTTGAAATAACATTTACCTCAGCTGCTTCCTTTTTGCTTGAGAGTGATCTTGTCACCCAAGCTTAGAGCTATTCCTTGGGTTTTGCTCCTTATTCTAATATATCCGCTCAGCTTACCATCTCCTTGCTTTTCAATGCTCACATTCACCAGAGCATCCTCTCCAAAGACACTCTTCGCATACAAGTTAGCGGCCAGGAATCCACATCCACCTTCCAAAGCAGACCTATAAACATAAAATCCAACCAGATTACTTGTCAAAGCCACATAGATCCAACAAAGAATCGTTTAAAGAGAGAGAGGTACACATTAAAAATTTTAATTGTGAAAATGCAAGTCAGTATTATGATACCCTTCTTTCATTTCAAAAAGAAAGGAAAAGAATCCTTTCAAGTCAGGAATAGAAAAATCACAACCTACCATTCCATTCTCCCCACACAAAATAAACCCCTACCCACCCCCAAAAGAAAAAAAATACAAAAGCAGAATAAATCAAAACTGGAAAACATAAGTGACTTACGGAGCTGTCAGACATTTCATGTTGGTAGAGTTGATGATATGGTCTAGGAATTCTTTCTCATCTTCAATTGAAGTGTTGACAGCAACCTGTGATGGGTGTGTTACATACAGGTATAAAAGTTAACCAAGTGATAGCAAGAAGATAACTGGTGTAAAATTTAATAAATGAGGACGTGTAAGTGCAGGAGAACAATAATCTGAATTTGGCCAGACAGGATCAACTGAAATGGTAGGGAATAACCAGGATCCGAAATATGCCAGTAAAATTATATTCGAATAGACACTAAAGATCATGGAATGAACAGGTCAAATTGTCCTCAACTACATTTCATACCCAATATCACCTTGAAAAAGTTAAAAGATTGCTTGTGCAAACACCAGGTGAAACAAATTATTAGCTTAAAATTTTCAAAAAATCAAGGAATCAACATATTTAATAAAGTAATTAAAAAGAGGATCGCATACTTCTATTAATAAAAAAATTACTGGTTAGATTGATTTAACACAGGAAATAGCAAGGCCAGAAACTAGGGTATGAAAAGTGACTGCCTAGCTTGCTACCAACTACCAATATGACAAAACATACTACTTGGGCCATAGTCCTGTTTCATCAGATAATTGTTTTCTGATTACCTTACCTAGCAATTTCTAACGAGCATCACACGCCATTTTTTATAACCTAAAATTACAAGACACTGCCTGCGAGATTCTCCAAACATGTCGTGAAAGCATTTTTAGCTTATTTTAAAAGGTTTCTTATTTTTAGCTTATTTTAAAAAGGTTTCTTATATGGTGCAAGTAACAACTATCCAAACATGTAGCATCAACAAGAATTATTAAAGAGCTTGGACAACTGCAAGATTGAGCTTTGTGCCCCTGCGATCATCATAGGTTGCTTAAACTTACCTGAAAGTTAAAATTAAGGCAAATTCCATTCATATGGAAATTAAGGATCTGGATTAATTAATGACGATAAAGCTGATTTGCATTCTACCTTGTTTTCCCACTCAAATTCTGCCCACATGGTTCGAAAAGCAGCTTCACTGCAAACTGCTGGAGATATGTAGTCCATAATGTCAATGTGGATGTCATTGAGGACAATTACGTTTCGCTCAAGCACATTTGAAGTCTCGTAAACTATGTTCCCAAAAATTACTCCAGTCTCAGTAGAAGAAACCTTAATGTTAGCTTTTATTTGTTTACTAGATTCAGGAGCAAGTGTATAATTCTGAGGACGTTCAACCAGTTTAAGATCACCCATTGTTGCTAGCTCCAAACAAAGGTTCTGGAGGGTTTCCTTAGTTCTATTGATAATTGTAACATCCAAGACGATGTCATATTGATGAACAGTCACATATGCTTCAGCATATACAGGGTCACTAAATCCAGTAAGTTGAAGAATGCGATTCAGCTTGTTGGCATCATTTCCATCCTTCACGAATTCGCCAGTAGCACGTTTAAGGTCATCTTGGACCTCATCTTCCAGCTCCAGTAGGCTCATGCCCTGCCATACATATTAAAAGAATGTACTAGATAAAACACCAGCCAAGAGAAGAGACAGAATGCAACACCTTTTTTGCTATACAATGCCATTACATTGAAGAAAAGATACTCCACAAAAGGATTTGTAAATAAACATTCAAATTATAAAGCTCGCAGGATTCAATGCCGTTCATCATGGACGATGTCAATGTTAAAAAATCCAAAGCTTCATAACTTCTTCCAATAAATTAAGAGTTCGATGTGGAAACAGCCAATTGGCCTGTTCTGACAGGATTCTTACAAACAAAACTAATCAAGTAAAACTCATTCTCAAAGAGATCAAACAACAAAATAAACTATTAACAAACATAAGGAAATACAGTACCCAATGCTCAAAGTAAGAATCAATAAAACGTGACGTCGTTATTTATATGTTACCTTACGGCTTTTCAAGTAGTAGAAGTCAATAAGATCATCCGGTTGTGAACTAGAAATTTGAGCCTTTGCTTTAATTTCCTCAGTCTCACGCAGTTGTTTGTCAGAGAGCATTTTTACGAAGCTCTCACGGCATGATTTCAACCAAATCTCCCTCATCTCGTCACCAGTATCACAAAGCAATTTTATACAAACACAGATTCTGTCATATGAATCATTATCCATTGGGTGAGGAAGAACTGAATATTGCCCGAGCTGAAGTATCGAGACCATTATTAATAAGGCAGTACTTGATGTTTTATTTACTTCGCTTTTTGATGATTGAACCTCTTCTAACCTCAAAACGAGCTTTGTTAATGTGCAACAAACAACTGCCCCAAGGAAAAAGTCACCTGTTAGAAGAAGGGATCTAAGGTTTTCAGCAGATGGCGACCCCTGCACCACAGTGGGTGGAGAGAACACAGTCTCAGAGGCGGCACTTTGAGTGGCATAAGTTCCATCAGCAAGAATAGCTGGCCTTTTGGATGAGGCAATAATCGAGTTAACCTGTGGAGACTTCTTGGAAGAACCATCTGCAGCTTCACTTTCTTCAGGAACCGAGAAAAAAGGTAGGTCTCCAAGGCATTGTTTTATTGATGTAATGCCACTTTCAACTTCAGATAGAGACAGACAATACTCTCCAATGATCCAAAGGGCACAAGAGAAGACTCTTGCAGCTCGTATCTGATAAAATGTGTCGAGCAATCTCGTCACAATTGATACCCTTAACCTTGAATTGGTCTCAATTATTTCCCTCACAAACACAATAACATCCATGGCAGAGGCAACATTGCTATCTCCCAAGAAATCCATCAACAGGTGAACAACTGTGCTTGCCACTTCTGGGAACTTTATTGCACAAGAATGTATAGCTTGAATGAGCATTTGGCGGTACTCAACACCCTTTTCAAGTTCCCCTCCCTGAGTCTTCATGACTTCCTTTTTCAAAGTAAGGACAACCTCGTTCACATTTCTGGGTGTAATCAACTCAAGGACAATATCAAGCGTCTTTCTTTGAATATCAAGGTTTGGACTTGATAGTGCCCTGAGGATATCCATTATCATTTCAACCATAATGTCCATGTGGGAGGACTTCAACTCGTTCAATCGATCGAGCACAATCAGCTTTACATTGTTGTCACTCTGAGACATAAGAAGCTGACAGTATGTATTAGCTGCAGCCCTAATGGCTGATGGAGCTGATGATAAAGATACAAGAGTGCCAGCACATTCATACATAACCGCAGCTGAAGGCGCATTCAACAGCGATATTATGATTTTTATATACTTCCCTTTCTCTGCCTTATTTGTTCTGCAAACTTTCTTAATCAACTCCAAGACAACCATCTGAAGCAGCTCCCCCCACTCGGATACTCTATCAGCATTTGTCAAAAGATATTTAATTGCTTGATCTTGTGCACAATTGTAAAGCATTAAGAATGCATTCCGCTTAGCTGAAGGATCTTGATCTGATGATAGAACCTTCTCTATCATCTCAGGTGCATCAACCAAAAGATGCTCACATTGAGGAAGTTTGTAAATTGACATGATTGCAAGGATTGCATTCCGCCTGACATAAGGGTGTCGATGCTCCAAATTGGAAAGAATGGAGGGAATCAAAGGCTCAAAAATCTCAACCTCGTTCAACCTACAGAGGAACCTCAATGTCACACCACGAATGTACTCATTCGGGTGCTGAAGATTATTCCTCAAATTCTGACAAATCAATATCATCTCCGGTAAAACTTGGCCCTTCGCATCAGTTTTCTCAATAATTTCCAAATAAAATAGTAAGAGTTTCTGGACAGTGTGGTCATCAGAAGGCAGAACATATCGAACAATTGTGATAAACAGCTGTGGCAGGGATTCACCATTAAGTAACAACATTATAGCTTTTTTCATTGCATCAATTTTCGCAGACACATCACTATTTTCCAGAGCTTCCTTTATCTCATTGGCAAGGGCAGATGCCCCCTTCTCAAAGTGGGCTAGCAAGGAGCACGATTTTTCCATTTCTTCGTGCCCTATTTCACCAGAAAATAAGTTCACAAATCACGATCACGTTGCACAAAATTCAACACTTGAAAATCAAAAATAAAAAAAAATCAAAATATAATCACGAACCAATGCACCATGTAACAAATGTTTCCAACAGTCAATCATCACAGACAAAAGTAAATCAATATAAAAACAAATTAAATCACAACGCACAGTTAGATCCAGGAAAAAATATGCAGATTTCGCAGATAAAATCGTAAAATCCCTACGAGTTATCGTTACCACTACTTTCTATATATATTTCCAGTGATCATAAAAAAAAAAATCGAAGGAAATTAGTACAGCAAAAATAAAATTCCGATCCGGACGCAATTCCTAGAATAATTAATGTCACCTGAAAGAAGAGAATAATTGGATCGAACACCTCCGGGAAGTAATCGAAGGGAGAGATTCTGACGGTGATACCAGATCTGTGTAAGTGTAGTTGTCTTTGTTAGTGATGATGTAGCGTAATTGCAAACGAGTGAGCAAGAACCGGAGTCGGTAAAAATTGTAATTTTAGTTAGATAATTTGGTCATTAAATATGTCCAAATATGATTTTTATTCAATGATTTAGAATTTTTTTTGTTTTTATTGTTTTTTCTCTAACCACTAAATCCAGTAGATTTCACTTTGAGATTTTTCAATGTACTTATTTAACAAAAATAAATATTATATCGAACACATTAAATATACATGAACAAAGATAATAAAAAATAAAAAAAATCAAAAACTTTTTTTCATTTTGTAATATTACACATCGTTTTATTATAATTTTTTATAAAATAAATTTTAATTTAAGTAATATGAATTTAATTCTCATCTCACAAGTGTCATGTAAAATTAAATCAGTGTTCAGTAAATTACATTCGGAAAAAAAATACAAAAATATTTCAAGTTATTATATGAAAATCAAACTTTGACAAATAATATAAAATTAAAATTACAATTTAATTCGTGTAAAACAATTATAACATTCACAAATATTTTTTAAAAAATTATTTTAATTTTATATATTTATTTCTATTCGTGACTTTTATTTTAATTATATCGCCATTATTAGTTTTAAGATTCACACGATGAATATATTAAAACTTAATAAAATATAATTTTTTAACAAAAAATTCTTAAAACAATATAAGGCGACCCTGGCCCATTGAGAAGTTAAATGAAAACCTGCCCCTTCTTTTGAGCGAGTTAAAATTTCTTAAAAATATAAGAGAGTCGGGTCGCAAACCCGATCCAACAAAAAGTAAAATAAAAGGGTCGGGTCTCAAAATACCATCCTTTCTTATAATTTTTTATTAAAAAAAAAATCCTTAAATTTAATTTACCTCATTTTGCTTGTATATGAATTGTACATTAATTATTATACGAATATATATGAAACAGATCAACCATACTTATATTCACAATAAAAAATAATACTCTTTAATATAAAAATTAATAATTTGTAATGAATGATCTAAATAAAAAATTCGTATCATAAAATACGTGAAACCATCTCACATAAGTTAGACTCGTGTTATTACACAGTAGCAAGAGAGTTGTACACAATATTTTTTATTACATCAAATTTATAAATATTATTCCTAAAATTTTAATATTATCAACCATATTGACACAAAGAGCTTTGTATAATTTGAAAAGTAATTGCCATTATACATCCTCATCCATACATAATAAAACTTGAACAATACAGAAATTACATTAATCTTCACGACCATATATATATCTGCAGTCATCTCACTTGCGAGGCCGAGTCTGCTCCGGCTCCGCGACCCCTGCCGACACCTTGGCCACGTCCCGGGCACTGGCTTCCGGCTTCTTGTGCAAATATATTGTGAAGTACCAGATAGTACCGACAACAGCAACGCCACCGGCAGCCATGGCATAAGGGCTGTAGGGCAGGCCGCGCCGCTGGTGAAGGACGCCACCCGGGTTGTGTCCCGGCGGCCGTTTGGAGGCTTCGACCCCGGTTTTCTTCATCTCCTCCGTGCTCATCTTGTGCGTGTCCGCGTTCTTTCTCCAATCTTGGTCGTTTTCTGCCATTCTTTAATAATATGGATTGATTCTTTGCAATGTGTGCGAATGGGGAAAGTGCCACGTTTGGGTATTTTTAAATTGCATGGGAGTTACACTTGTCATTTGATATGACCGATTTCGGGACATGTGTCAAGTTTGGGCATGTAAGTATCAAATCGAATTTTTTTTTTTTTTTTGTTGAGGATGAAGAAAAATCATTTATTAATTATTTAAGAATATTTTGTTTATTCGTTAAAAAATTGTTAACTGATGGAAGAAGATGACGTTTCTTAACAAAATATTATGAAATAATTTATTTTAAAATTTTAAGATATTAAATTTGTTTATTTTTCAAAGTTTAAAAATCAAATAAGTTTTAATATTATTAAAACAATATTTTTAACGAAATTTAAAAATCAAATAATTATATATATAAACATAAATTAAATAAAAAAAATTTGAATCAGTCCAATACGCAACCTATCAATTCACCGATTTAAGGTATAAATTTGTGTGAGACAAAACTTTTACTTTGAGTCATCTATGAAATATTATTATTTTTTATGCTAAGAATATTACTTTTTATTGTGAATATCGGTAAGATTGATCCATCTAGATAAATATTCGTGAGCTCGTTTCACAAAAGATCTACTCTCGATTTAATATGGGTCCGACTAGTTTTGATTGATAAATGGTTTTTGGTGATGTTTAGATGTAACTCGTGACCGATTTCCGTCGAACGGAGCAATCTTGTTCTAGAAACACCGGACGAAGGAGACCTTTTATGATATTATTATTTATTTTTTTAATACTAGAGGCTCGTTGGCAAGTGCAAGTAGTGATTTCATGCTCTTTTTTTATATGGACAGCACATCGGTTCTGTATAGATATCCTACACTGACCGGATTATTTCTAATTAAAGAATCTATTTTTATTTGTTTCTTGAAAAATTAGGAGATTATCTAAAAGAATATGAGCTTCTGATGGTAAAGTATTCGGTGCGTTTGATACGTTTCAATAAGAAATATTCGAGTAACAATTTTTATTTTTATGTATATAAACTATGGAGTAGGTCTCTTATGAGACGGTCTCACGAATCTTTATCTGTGAGACGGATCAACCATATCGATATTCACAATAAAAAGTAATATTCTTAATATAAAAATTAATATTTTTTCATGGATGACCCAAATAAAATAAGATCCTTGAGATCCAAAACACAAGTTTTTATCTAAACTATGAGACATTTTTGAAGCGTTGACCATTTGTTTTTCCTTGAATTTTACTATTTGAAGCAGATGAAGATTGAACTTTGCAATTTGATCAATTTATGTTTTCACTTAATTGTATTAAGCCATTTAGTATTTGACTTATTTTTACATAAAATTTTGTGAAATCTAATCATGGTCAATTTTGTTAGATGAATTTTTTTATTTAAATCATCTATTAAAAATTATTATTTTTATTATAAATATAAATAATTTTTGTCGTTTTTAACTGATGGAAGGAACCAACTACTTCCGTATCAAACAAGGATGTGAAGTTGGATCTATCCTTCAAAGAAAATGCTTAAATTATACCATATGAATGTGTATTGTAATTACAAAATTTTTCCAGTGGTCACCATCAGCTTTCAGCTCTCTCCTCTCCCGACCGACCAACAGAGATTCGACTATGAATTTAACAAAATCCATAGCCCCAGTTCCTCTGTTATCTACCAAGTCGACAAAATTTGCTCCTAACACCAGATGGGCACTTTGTTTTCGCTCTTCTGATTCAAGATTTTCTTTGTTGCCCGCAAATTCTTCGCTGAATTACTCCCCATTGATTCGTTCCTCGATAACTGCTGTGGTATCAGATGTTGGTTCGAGTGTATGCGGTGATTCGCAGAAAGAGAGATTGGACGGTGTTGAAGTTCAAATTGAAAAGGTTGTTTTGATTTAGTTTTTGTGATTGCTGATATTCGAAAGGTTATAAATGAGCTGATTGTTTATTGTTTTTTTTTTTTTTTTGTTACTTTGACGAGGCAGGTTATCTACGGGTGCCGGTTCTTGGCCATTCTTGCAGTTTGGGGATCATTGATTGGGTCTTTTCTTTGTTTTATTAAGGTATTGCCACATCTAATCTTGTTAGTTTTTCCACGTCAGTAATATAAAATTTCTGAGAGTAGTATATATAGTCTTGGACTATCCTCTACTCTTGAGCTAGCTTTTGGTTTGAGATAGGTCCAAGTTCCAATCTTAACATGATATCCTTCATATGTTCATTCCTGGGCGTGAGGGTGTGTTAGTTGTCCCATATCGGTTATATAAAATTCCTGAGAGTTGTGTATATGGTCTTGGACAGTCCTCCCGAACTAGTTTTTGGGTTGAGTTAGGTTCAAGTTCTAATCTTAACAAATCTGTATGAGTAGATAGACGGTCGCCATACATTTATTTTTTTATGTTTATGTTTATGTTAATGCTTAGCTATAGAAAGAGAGCAAGAGACTGGGATATAATTAGGATCAAGTGATTGTTTATGAATCAATCCAGCTATTTTTGTCAACAAGAATAAGAAGGGGTTTAGCTGGATAGACAGCAGGAATGGATATATATAGTTACAACATCTTGTTAACTCATCCTCAATAACAAGAAGTTAATAGAGATCTTGTGTATGAACTGGAAATGCAAATTTTGCCTTTTGGTTTTAAATTTTGTAATTTGACCTTTGAATTAGTTAGAAACACCTGTACCTTCATAACTGGGAACAGATGACTGAATTTCGATGATTGTATAGGCAAGAGTATATCTGAGATTCATCGATCATTATTCATGATCAACACGAAGTTCATCAGGAAATCCAAATTTTTTATATCTGCTTCAAAAGTGCTGATTTTTTTTTTATTTTTTTTAAATTAATGGCAATCGATGTTTTTTTTATTGAAGATATGTTTTTTTTCAATACTCAGGGTTGTACTTATGTTGTCTCTTCATTCCAAGATTATTTTATAGACCGAGGAAGAGTGATTATCTCACTTGTTGAGGCTATTGGTAAGTATAAATATTTAAGAAAATTATGGGTTGCAGCTTCTTCTCTTTACCCAAGTTTCTTTCATATTTCACCATAAGTATCGCCAACTGATTTGATCTTTTTTTATTTGGCTTGTAATTTTTTCAATTTCCAATTTTTTATTTGGAAATTTATATCCAGTTTCAGACTAATCGGTCTAAAAGCTGAAAATTGTCGACATCTAATCTACCCAAGGAGCTATCTAAACGACTAAAGCCAAACTTCACGATGTTGTTTGACAAAGGAATGATAGGTATCCATACACCAGCTTGATGGGGAAAATAGTAATTTAGATAAATGACTAAAATTGGATATCATCTATATCTATGTGAAGAAAATTAATTTTTTCCCTAATATTGACCCCAATTTATTGTTTTATAGCTATGAATATACGACTTTGGTTCACAAAAAGCATCCATTTCCTCTTGGGTTCCTGTTGATATCATTTAGTTAAGAATCACATATAGAGCAGAGCTGGTAGCAGGAAACTAGGGGTAATCAACTCCTTGATTTTTTTTTAAAAAAATGATATTTAACTTTTATGTGAATTTTTTTTTAAATGTTAGTTTTGTATCCAGAAATGCACAGAGTCACTTCCTGGTCACAAGTCTTGTCCACCAATACAGTACGCGCGGTAGCAGGGAATCTAGGGGGCAATTAAAGAAACAAAAAAATTCATTTTCATATACAATTTTATTTGAATTTTCTAAATGTTATTTTTTTTTTCCAAAATTCACGAGATAGTTCCTTGTAAAAAATTCCTAGTCCGCCAATTATCACATTCGAGACCAGTGGACAGTTACTTCCAGTCGTCATCAGTACAATTTAAAGCAAATTTGATGTTGTCGATTTGGTAAACACCATGAATGGTATTGAGAAGATACAAAGATTAGATTTAATAGAAAATAGGGGCTAAAATTAATTTCAAAAGAAAATTAAGCATGTTACATGTTTGAGTAGTTTAGGATAACTGATAAATATTAAGCATTTGTTTAATACAACAAATGGTGAAAGAGAGATCTATACAGTTGTCCATAACTTGTTTGCAACCAATATCCCTTTATATTTTGGTCTAATGCTTCTTAACGCACAGCCTACTTTGTGTTTTGAATGCCATATGAATGAATACCTTCCATCTATCCCCTTGTCCTGTGAAAAAGAAAAGCAGCTGTAAAATTTGTAGACTTTGGTTAAACACACACACACAATGAAGACAACTTTTCTCGTGTGCATTTTTTGTTTCCACTTGCATTGTATATAAGTTTTGAGCTAAAATATTTCAACTGGCTAGATGTCTACCTCTTGGGAACCGTGATGTTGGTATTTGGCATGGGCCTTTACGAGCTCTTCATTAGCAATCTTGATAAAGCCAAGTACTTGTCAGATGAAAGATCCACTTACAGATCAAATTTGTTTGGTTTGTTCACTCTCAAGGTTTGTCAGTTTTTGTATAATTTTTAATTGTTCTTACTGGTGTTATTTTGTTCCACACGTACAAACTAAAAAAGATCAACTCAAGCTTAAGAACGGCATTGTAGCAAATTGAGTTATTTTGTTCAAAGGGCCATAATACATGGGTTTTTGTTATAAAGTGTGCTCATTGGTCTCAGTGTTGATGCATAATCGTAAATGCACTTGAAATTCCATTTTTTCATCCTTTTTTCTGATCTTGTGTATTTTCTTGGTGTAAAATAATCAGGAACGACCACGATGGTTGGAGATAAAAACCGTCAATGGATTGAAAACTAAAGTTGGCCATGTTATTGTAATGCTTCTTCTTATTGGGTTGTTTGAAAAGAGCAAGAGAGCAGTCATTCTCTCACCTGTGGATTTACTTTGCTTCTCTGCATCAGTGTTTCTCTGCTCCAGCTGCCTCTATTTGCTCTCAAAGCTGAATGATTGAAGATGAAATCTAAAGTTCAAGAAGTTCTTCTGGAGAAACGTAGTACTCAGATTGAAGTGGATGAAAGCTTATACCTAGTTTCTTCTTCTTCGATCTTGAGGTATTTGAACAGTTTGGTACGAAGCTAAAAAATCAATTGTTCTTAGCTCTTGCTCATTATGTTTGAGCTTGACATCAAGATCTATCAAGCAAAGCCCGTGTTATTATCGGAGCTCAGAAGATCGCGTAGTTTTTATATAACATGTAATATATCCATGAAAGGGTCCATTTGTGTGCACTCCTAGTTATACCTTAATGTGGTAACCTTTGTTTTCGTGTCATTTTATGAATTTATGTCCATTTTATGAATTTACTTTACCATGATATGCTTGCATTGTTAACTCTGAATATACTTTATCGTGATATGCTTGCATTGTTAACTCTTTGAAGATTTTGAACAGGGAAGAATAAATGCAGGTCCCTTTTATTTTCAAAATCTCATCTCAGGGTAGAAATAATATTCATCTTTTAAAGAGAAATTCGAGGAGATTTTAGTTTTTGCGATTCCCTAAACAAAAGAGTCAGCCGCGCCTGCCCTCCTGTTACGACAGTTAATCTATTAAAACAATTATTACCTATTGTTTCGATTGCTGCCGAGGATGAGATATTATTTATTAAACATATTTGTTTCATTCGATATTTGATTCTAAGGATTATAAATAGTTAGAGATGTAAATTATTATGTTATTCATGTATTGATTTATTATTTTTCGTCCAATATTTGATTCAAGTTTTATAAATAGTTAGAGTTGTAAATTATTATGCTATTCATGTATCGATTTATTATTTTTATATCATGTATCATTTATTATATCATCTCACGAATCAAACGTGACAAAATCTTTTATCAAACTAATGAAATTGATGATTTAACATCGTGATTATATACTTGTATGTTATCGGCTATGCTGGAACTCTAATGGTAGTAAAGATAAAAACATGCAGAAAACAGAATCGAGCATGAGGGAACACTTTTCTCTTATCCGGACAAGCAATTGGAACCGAACGTACTCGAAGAACATAGCAGATACAGTGGAATGAGTCAAATGAAACAAAAACGAACAACCAATTTTCAAGAAATGACATAAATTTAGAACTTATGCAACATAAATTAACAGGTAATAACATCAAATACCATTCCCCTAATGCGTTTACTGCCACAATTTTACTGTTTACGAGGGAAAATTAGTCCTACAAATGCTGCAATAAACTCCAAATGCTATATTATCGTTATGAATAATTCAACTACTTTAAAATAGGCTTCCCATATACTAACCATTTGATTCAAATGATGAGATTCGACATCATTTTATTAGTCTCACATGCGGTAATTTGAGATAATAAAACCCGAAAATAAAGAATAAACTGGACACCGAGATTTACGCGGAAAACCCTTAAAAATTATTAGGGTAAAAATCACGAGAAAGATGAAAAGATTTTCACTATAAAATTTTATGATGTACAACTCACTCACTGTGTTTCCAAAGAAAACACACTCTCTTAATATAGGAGAACAAAACACCTCACGAATATTATAGAACTAAGCACTCAAATGCTTATAAGATGAGAGAAAACTCGAAGAAGAGATGATTTCAGAATGAGGGGAGGTATCTCTATGACCCCATAAGTGTGAAACCGCGTGTAGGAAATTTCCTTCCATCTGCTGAGAATGCAAAATACGACCCGTTATTTAATTAATCAACACCAGACATGCATTAAATGATGTATATTGACTATTCTTTGCCGACATTTCTCCCACTTGGAGATTTAATTGAGAATCAAACACATCTCCACACATCATTTCAATATTATCATTACCTGCTGCTTACGTTTATGTTAGCCCACTTGAGGATCTACACCACTCAAACTTATCGGTGTTCACTGGCTTAGTCAGAAAATCAGCTATGTTATCTTTTGTATGAATCTTCTGCATATCTACATTTCCTTCTTCTACTACTTCCCGCACGAAGTGAAATTGGACTCCAATGTGTTTCGTCCTGGAATGAAAGGCTGGATTCCGTGCTATGTGCAAGGTACTCTGACTATCACAAAACAAAGAAACCTTATCTTATTTGTGTCCGATCTCCTCCAATAACATTTTAACCCATAATGCCTCCTTGCAAGCTTGAGTAACTATGATGTATTCTGTCCTCCGTTGTAAATAATGTCACAACTGTTTGCAGTATTGAAACCCAGCTTACGGCTCCCCTCGTAAGTTAAACACATAACCAGTAGTAGATTTCCTCTTATCAGGATCACCTGTATAATCTGAATCGACATAGCCCCTGAGTGTAAAATCTGATCCTCTATAACATAATGCAGCATTTGAGGTACCTTTAATGTATCTAAGGATCCTCTTGACAGTACTCCAATGCTCTCGTCTAGGATTCGCCATATCCCGACTAACTGCTCCCAATGTCTGGTCTTGTACAGATCATAGCGAACATCAAACTTTCCACTGCTGATGCATATGATACTCGAGACATCTCCTTCCTCTCTGCTTCATTGCTAGGACACATGTCGGAAGATAACTTGAAGTTATCAGAAAGAGGGGTCGATATTGGCTTGCTATCTTGCATGTTGAAGCATTGCAAGACTTTCTTCAAATAATTTTTCTGAGAAAGCCAAATCTTTCTGTTACTTGTGTCTCGGTGAACTTGCATCCCTAGAATCTTGTTTGCTGATCCCAAGTCCTTCATATAAAATTCTTTAGTCAACTGTGTCTTCAATCCTTGGACCTAATCTTTGTTGGGGCCTGCTACCAACATGTCATCCACATACAATAGCAAAATGATAGCATCCAAGGCTCATGATATAGAAATCAAATCTCTTGTACCAACATCTCGGCACCTGTTTGAGACCGTATAGAGATTTATTCAACTTGAAAACCAAGTTCTCTTTGCTTTTTTCTGCAAAATCTTCTGGCTGGAGCATATAGATTTCTTCTCCAAGATCTCCATGAAGAAATGTTATTTTCACATCTAGCTGTTCTAGATGTAGATCAAACACCACACACAATGCCAACACTATTCTGAGTGTTGTAAGTCGAACCACAGGAGAAAATATCTCATTGAAGTTAATGGCTTCTTTCTGAGCATAGCCTTTTAACCTAGCACGATACCACTCCACTTTGTTATTTCCATCACGTTTGATCTTATAGAACCATCTGTTTCCAATGGTTTTCCTCCCTCGTGGTAATGTAACAAGATCCCAAGTTTTATTCATGCCTAATGCCTCCAACCCTTCTTGCATTGCTATCATCTACAAGGATACATCCGAACTTTGAGTAGCCTCATGGAAACTCAATGGCTTACCAACCTCTGATAATAGACAATATGCAATATTGTTTTCAGTGACATAATCTGAAAGCCAACCTGGTGGTCTTTTGTCTCGAGTTGACTATCTCACATTGGAAACCTCAGACTCAACATGTTCTTGTTCTTCGTGCTCTGGTGCTGCTTCACAAGAATTTTGGCATTCGTCCGTCTTATTTTCCACCTGAAATATAGTAGTTTCTGAAATCAATGTGCCTTAGTCTCTCTTTATCTGCTGATGACCAGCTTGTGGAAAGTATGATCCTACAAACGAAACCCCTTTACTCCATCAGCATAACCCAAGAAGATATATTTTTTGGATTTCGAATCCAACTTCGATCTTTCTTGCTCATTTTACAGAACGTACATAGGACTTTCAAATGTATGCAAATGAGAATAGTATGCCGGCTTTCCGGTCCCTATCTCCATCGGAGTCTTCAGATCAATCGCCACTGAAGGAGAATGATTGATAATATAACAAAAGATTTTGACTGCTTCCGCCCAAAATGACTTGTCTAGACCCGTAGTCCTCAACATAGCTCTTGTTCTATCCAACAAGGTTTTGTTCATCCACTCTGCCACACCATTCTGTTGAGGTGTAAGCCATCATAAATTGTCTTTTGATGTCCTCATGTTGACAATATGCATCAAATTCGTCGCTGGTATATTCTCATCCATTATCAGTCCTCATACACTTGATTTTATTTTCAGAATCAAGTTCAACCCGCTCTTTGAAATCTTTGAAGATCTAGAAAGTGTCTGATTTCTTCTTGATTGGATACACACAACATCTTCTAGATAAATCATCAATGAACGAGATAAAGTATTTCGCTCCTCCTAGAGATACAACTGGTGCTTGCCAAACATTCGATTGAATCAGCTCCACTATGCTTTTGCTCCTGACAGTAGAAGTGTCAAACTTTAACCTGTGTTGTTTACTAGTAACACAATGCTTACAAAAGGGTAGTGACACTTTTGTAAGTGAAACGTCTGTACTTTTTATTGCTTAAAAGTACTAGAATTTTTTTTTAAACTTCACACTAGGCCAAACCATCGACATGCATGAAAATATTTTTATAAAATATTTTGCATCATTTTAAATGTAAAATGTCAACCAACTAATATTTGAAAATCTAAAGGAAAATAGTCAAATGCTTTACCAAACCTAAAAAGCAATAAGCGTAAAATGTACCATCCTCTAAAAAACCACTCTAAAGCATAAAAAAAAATAGTCTTAAAAATCTTTTAACGTAAATCGTAATCATGAATCATAAGTGCGGAAAAAGTAGACGCACTGGTCCTCGGGTTGTATGCACCTTCAGTCCAGCCAAATCAAGCATCAAGACCTCCCTCACCCTCACCTGCATCCATCACACCTAGAGAGTCTAAAGACTCAACACACCATAATCTTGATAACAAGTACACGTATTAAATCACAAGTAACAGTGAAAATACTTTTTACGTAAAAATAACATTTTCATGAACATAAACCTTACTTGATCTTTTTCCTCAATCATAACATGTATCCTTTTTATCATGATCATAAATATTTTTCTTTATTGAATTCAGATAGTTAATTGTGACCTTCCTCAATCCTCAAAAAGTCGATGGATCTATCTATATGTAACCACAGTACTGGGCGGCGGGGACATCAGCGACACAAGATCGTCAACTGAGCCTTGGCCTATCCTCAATCATATCCTCATTAGTCACAATTACTTCACTTTCATCAATGTTTTCATATTTTCATCACTTTATAAAATCATGCATAAATATCATTTTTCTTTTGAAACCAAGCATGCAACATGTATTTTAAATGTCAACCTTAAATCATAAAAATCCATGGACATTTAAAAATCATAAATTAACATGTAAAAATTCATAGACATTTTAAAATACTCGTAATATCATAAAAACAGCATTTAGAGCACTGCCATGACGTTTACTAATTTTCAGTGTAAAAAGACCGTTTTACCCCTAGACGTAAAATTCCTCGATTTTGACTTTTTGTGACTTCATTGACTCTAGCATGTCCCAAATAATTATTTAAGCTTAAATTAAAATTCCCATAATTTTATTTAGCTTAAAACTAGGCTTTTTACTAGGGGTGTCAAAATGCGACAAGACCCGTCAACCCGACATGACCCAACACGAAAAAATCAGGTTCGGGTTGGGGTTTTTCGGGTTCGGGTTGGGTTCGAGTTGGGTTGATTCGGGTTAGTGCCATGTTAGGCGGATTTCGGGTTGGGTTGGGTTGGGTCGCAGGTTGACCCGCGAATTTTTTTTTTTTAAAATATTACCTATATTTTTATATATTGTATGCTTGAACAAAATTTATTATATATTTATATGATAAATTTTCATCATTTAATATTTATTTTGCATATTTTTATTTTTTAACAATTTTTTATTTGATTTAGTAAATATACTTTTAATTTTCTACGATTAAACTTTCAAATTTAAATCGAAAATTTTGTTATTATGTGTTTAAATTAAAATATTATTATCATTTTTTATTTTTTTGAATTTTTTTCATTAATTTTTAAAAAAAATAAATAAATAAAATTCGGGTTAGGCGGGTTAGACGGGTTGAGTCGGGTTATACGGGTTCGTGTTCGGGTTGGGGGTTTTCTCGGGTTGCTTCGGGTTCGGGTTGGGTTCGGGTTGAAAAAAAAATAAAAAAAATTTCGCGGGTTGACCCGAAACCCGACCCAACCCACCCGATTGACACCCCTACTTTTTACTTTATCTTTAATTAGTCGTTTCGACGGTGTTTTAATCCCGAAAAAATCCCAAACTTTAAAATAAAATTCCTAAACTTAAAACTTAGACTTTTTATATTATTTTAGCCCTCATGAACCATGGCTCGACCCCTCGTTTCAAATATTTTGCTTTGAAAACCCTCAAATGACCCATAAAAGTCCCACCCGAGCCATGTCTCGATTTTGTCAAGCCACCCTCAAGCCATACCTTCCCAAACCCTGACCAACTCCTTAGTGCACCCTACTGGACCCATGGAACCCCTAGGAACCAGCCCCAAACCAAAAAACGTGAGCCCCTTATTAATACCATGCAGTGGCCGAGAGATGCAATATGTGAGGACTCAAGTTTCATGCACCTAAGGACCTAGCCGACACCCCAGCACCCGAACCAACCTCTAGCACCTTCTTAGGACCCTAAAGAGACATCCTAGCCCTAGCCCACGAGCCCTGGCAGCCTATGGTGATTAGGGTGTGTGTGTTAGGACCTTAACTCACGTATAAACATCACTTGTTCATCACCTAAGATCATGGCAGCCTCTTTACATAATAAAACATGAATTTAAATCATAGAATCATGAGTTTACCTCTTGTGCATGCCATAAATCCGAAAATATTAATATGAACACATGCTTTTCATACAAACGCAATTAAAAATAATACTACGATGTGATAGACGAGAAAACGAGATGTATGGCGTGCCTTTGAAACGCACGAATAAACGTTGACGACGAAGAATGGAGCAAGACCTTGGCTTGATTCTACCTTGAACCTTCGAAAATTTTCTCTTCAAATATTGAGTGTATGTGTGCCGTGTGATTGGAGGGTTTTGGTGGTGTCAATAATTTGAAAACAGTGGCGTGAATATGTGTGTAGGGTTTTAGGTGATTAACATATTAAATACTAATTAAATTACTAACCAGGCTTAGGCCTATTAAGCCAAAAAATTAGGTCATTAGTCTTAATTAGGATTTATTAAATTATAAAAATGGTTTTGATAAAATAAGTTTGTGAATTTAATACCCGGGTTACTAAAAAGTTTGTATTTTTTGTTGAAAAACCAACACCGATAAAATTTACGTCCCGGCGTATAAAATCACGTCAAAACCCCATATTTTCAAAAATATGAAAAAGCAACACTCATATTTTAAATAATTAAAAACAATTATTTAATAAAAACATTTAACGTTTTTCAGCCCTCGGTCTCCGTTCCTCGATTGCCACTTTTATAATCCTTAAAAACACAGTTTTATGCATGATGATAATAAAATCTTATTTAACATATAATGATGCATGTCACATAATTAATTAGCAATTAAAATCAGTTAATTACTCATTTTTCAAAATTCCTATATTTGCATGCAGTTTGGATTACGTCGTCTTAATTTTGGACCTTACAGTAAGTCCCGGCAGCAGCTTCCATTCTGAGAAAATTTTCAACCCTCGTTCTGACATATGCCCGAGCTTTCTATGCCATAACACTATTAATTCTTCTCCTGAACCAATGATGCACCAGCTAGTTCCGTTTCTTCGTGTGTTTCTCCCAAAAGTACATACGTGTTTGCAGCAAATCTTTTCCGCTTTTCATAACCACAAGCGCACCCTTCACAATTTTCATGATTTTGTTCTCGATACGGGTTTTGCACCCGATGTCATCCAATTGCCCCAAGGACAAAGGATTTTTCGTCAGTCCCTTCACATGTCGTACCTCCTGTATGATGCGAATGATATCATCAAACATTTTTATTTTGATAGTACCGACAACAGCAATTTCCAAGGCATGATCATTTCTCATAAATACAGATCCTCCTGAGACTAGTCCATAATGATCAAACCATTCTCTCCGAGACGTCATGTGTCACGTCGCTCCTAAATCCATAATCCATGTGTCGCAAAATTTGTGTCTGCCATCTGCAACTGTTGTTGCTTCGCTGAATAATATTTCACCACCGTCTGAAGTACTGGCCACATTTTCTTGAGAACTTTTTTCGATACTCGTACACTATTTCTTGAAGTGCCCTTTACCGCTACATTTAAAGCAATAAATATTTTTCTTCTTACTTCTCGACTTTGATCTACTCGTCTTTGGCTTCCACTGGAAATACAGTCCATAAATCTTCCTCTTATCATCGGTAAAGCCGAGGTCTGCTTCGAAGTTACCAACCTATCTTCCTTATTCATACGCCGACTTTCTTCACAAAGAACCGCAGTTAAGAAATCAGTCGAATTTTAGAAAGCCCATAAGAATATTGTTGGTTATGTTGATGATATGTTGATCTTATGAATATGGTAGACTTTGAAGTAAAAGCTCTGCGCGTTCATTTTCTCCTATTTTATGTCCCATGGAAGTGAGTTGGGCAAATAGAGTATTTAGTATATTGATATGGTCAGTCATCAATGAGGATTCCGCCATCCGAAGAGTATAAAGCCTTCTCTTTAGGAAAATCATGTTGTGTAGCGACTTGACCACGTACATCTTTGTCAGAGTATCCCAAATAACTTCTGTTGTTTTTATCTCAGAGATACTTGACAATACTACGTCTGCTATAACCAAGTGTAAATTGGTAACAACATTATCATTCATCTCATTCCACTTTCCATCGTCCGTAATTTCCACCGGTCTATCTCCAATAGCCGCCAAGCAATTCTTCTTTCTTAAAATTGTTTGTATCTTTATTTTCTACATCATAAAATTGCTTCCATTGAACTTTGTTATCTCATATCTGCCCCCAATTATGTCTACAAAAATTTAGTAGACTTGACAAAATAATCTCGCCTTAATAAAAAAATCTCAAAAAATATCTTTTCTGACGTGGAAGATCAGTCTAGGCTGCAACCTACATAGCATACTCAGAATTTTTAAAAATTTTAAATCAAGGCTTGATACCATGATGCGATCATGAAGGTCAAGCTCCGAAGAAAGCATGAGATCCATTAGATTTTCCCGCGGGACCAATCACGAGGGAACGACTAAAAAAATTCAAGGAGGCACTACAGGGAGTCATGAGAAATCAAGAAGGGCTTTCGAGCAAGGTGCAAAGTGCCGAAGGGTTCGTGATGCAGGGGAGTAAGTTTGGGAATCATAGGAACAGTATTGAAGCAATAAATGATGAAAATTTCCGAACACCCGCGCAGAGCAAAACACAAAGCGAGACAGAGAGCCTCGCGCACATGCGCGAATATACGACAAGCATATGCGCGAGAAGTGCCCACTGAAGACAATAAAACAGAAGGTATCGCGCACATGCGCTAGACGAGGCGCGCATATGCACGCACGAAGGATTTTCAGAGGCACGGGACAGTGACTTCCGCGCATATGCGCGAGTATTGGGCGCGCATATGCGCGAGCCAGTTGCGAGAAATATTGACTTTCCTAGTTTAGAGTTTTAATTATTTTGGCAACTAGGTATTGTTATCTTTTGAGTATGCAAACCATATTTGCACGAAATTTTGAACACAATTCATATTTTATTATTGAGATATACAATAGTTTTGAGTTTTTCTCTCAACTTTTTCAAGGCTCTTGCTTTGTAAACAAAATCAAACTTATCAAAGTTTTACTTTGTGGCGTTTGTCGGTTGATCTCATACGGATTTCAAGGACAAGGGTTCGTTTGATTTTTCAATTGTTTCATTGTGATTCTTTGTTACTAAACCACGTAGTTTAGGGGTGAAAATCACGTCATATTTGAATCAAAAGATCGGGACACAACAACAATCCTTGTTCGTTATTGAATTGAGGGCGCAATTCTAAATTAATAGTGTTTGCTATTCTTACGTACGTGGATTCATATCATACCACTTGTTGGTCTCACGTGCAGTAATTTGAGATAATAAATATGAAAATAAAGAATAAACTGGATACCGAGATTTACGTGGAAAACCACTAAAAATTATTAGAGTAAAAACCACGAGCAAGATGAAAAGATTTCTTCTATAATATTTTATGGTGTACAACTCACTCACTGTGTTTTCCAAAGAGAACACACTCTCCTAATACATGAGAACAAAACGCATCGCAAATATTATAGAACTAAGTACTCAAATGTTTATAAGATAAGAGAAAACTCGAAAAAGTGATGATTTCAGAATGAGGGGAAGGAGCTCTACTTATAGAGCCCCGTAAGTGTGAAACCGCATGTAAGAAATTTCCTTTCATCTGCTGACAATGCAAAATACGACCCATTATTTAATTAATCAACATCAGACATGCATTAAATGATATATGTTGACTATTTTTTGTCGACATATTTCATGATCATCGTACGTTTTACTCCGCTTTTATAATAATTAAACTTAAAAAAACAATTATGTTATCTCGATATTTCAATTTATTTTATCATCTCACGAGTGTAACAATGTCTTAAATAAGACAGTAGACGGGATATTTTTGGCACTCCATCTTTGGTGTACAGAAATAGTTTTTTCCATGCTCTATAAGGTGGGAAATTTTCATTTCTTATAACAATTATATTAATACTATTTAATGACTAATTCAGGTGCAACTTCCATTCTTTTAACACTTGCAAATATAATCTATTTTATGTGACGAAAAATCTCCCATCTCCACTTCAAATAGGTCCATCTCCAAATTAAATGTAGATGGTCGAACTGTCTGAAATGATCAAAAATATTATTCGAGGTTATTTTATTGAAGTATTAACATTTATTCTCATGCCCGACATATAATATAATATAATATAATATATTTTCAAAGACATGATACAAATTCTCGAGCCCGTCTCATGGATGTGACGCTCGAGTTGCAATTTTATTATTGTTTTATTACAGAATCACATGATCGGTCATACACAGAATCTGAGGTATTTGCCTTCATACTTAGGCTTAGAGATTAAGATTTCCTTAAATAAAAAACGTAATGTGGACTGAAAATATATTATTGACAAACTTTTTAATTGTTAAATGTCATAAAAGTAATCAAGGAATATTTATGGACACGCTCGTTTCCTCCCTAGATAACCCCCCACAATCGATACAATTTTTTTGAATTCTATAATTCCTTTTTTTTTTTAAATATATATAACTTAATTATAAAAATATATCCATCTATATTTAGAGTAGGTCTCTTGTGAGACGGTCTCAAGAATCTTTATCTGTGAGACGGGTCAATCCTACCGATATTCACAATAAAAAGTAATACCCTTTAGCATAAAAGTAATAATTTTACATTGATGACCCAAATAAGAGATCCGTCTCACAAAATACGACCCGTGAGACCGTTTCACACAAATTTTTTTCATATATTTAATATCACTTTAGTTGGATATATATGTGTGTGTGTGTATATGTATGTATGTGTATTTGTGGTGTCTAATCATGATGTCGTGCAAGCCCTTTATTAATATTAAGTTATGATATCTTGTGAACTTTGTAATGAATGGTGGTGGAAGAAAATCCCTTTTGAGATTGAACGAGTCAAGATGTTATTGTGTACTAAATACGGAAATATTCCTATGATTTATGGCATTACCATATTCGATCTTTCCGGAAAAAAAATCCAACTCCCATGTGCCTCATTGATGTTCTTTATTGTTGCCCACATTCAAAATCTCATGATTTATCAGTTATCATTATACCATAATAAAACTCGATTAATCCATTTGAAGCTCGAGTTCAACTCATGTATATATCGAGTTGCTCGAATTCGAGCTTGAAAATTTAAATTCCAGCATATAGATCCTCATCTCGGTTTCGAGCTTGAATTTGGGAATGTATTGACAATATATCTTTTATATTTCATACTTATATATATATATATATATGTGTGTGTGTGTGTAATTAATACTCGAGTAGCTCGTGAGCTACTCGAGTACAAATAATTGAAACTAGATCTCTCGAGCTACTTGAACTCGACTCGAGCTCGGTCAAGTCAAGTTCGAATCGAGTTTTGACTGAACTGCTCATGAAATACTCACAATTAGTTTGACTCACTTACATCCCTCTATGGTCCTTAAATTTATTACGAATACACCTATAATTGATCACTCATTCATATAGTTACCAATATTTTTCTCAAATTTTAAGAAATTTTATCTTGATCATATATAAAATTAACTAATGTAACATTGTTTATCAAGACTTTTTATTTGATATTTTATTTTCTCATTAATTAAGCATCTACATTTTATTTGAAACAAAACAAGATTTCAATATCAAAATGTACGTCTCCAAAACAATACATACGATATATTGTGTATAGGCATCACGTACATAAACTCATTAAGGGAGAACTTTGCACAAAAATTATGCCATTTGTGGGGACATTGCCATTAATTAAATAGCAGCTCAAGTCATGCAGCACCCTCGTACTACTTCCCCACAATTTGAATAGCAACTTGTGCATTCTTAATCTCCAAGTACACTTCATGGCCTCACCTAAGAGAAAATCATGTGCAATGGCTCTCTGTGTTACCCTATTGTTTTTGCAGCATTTCGGAATGAATTCGGCCTACCGTCGTCTGGACGTTCGACCTCCCATACTGATCCATGATTCAAACTGGCACAATCCTCCAGCCTTGTATAGTATTCGATTGAATCGGTATAAGAAGATGCAGAAAGAAGCTTTCAGGCCAACGACTCCCGGAAATAGCCCGGGAATGGGTCACGACACGCCCCCTGGCAACTAACAGCATGCTGCGAGAACAGCCGAACCCGCGTATCAGTTGAAAACTTACCATTCTTTTTTACACGGATTTATGTATGTTATTTGTGGGATCATAATAAACCCTTTTATCATCTATCCAAATGGAAATCTTGATGTTTCCGTTTGAAGTATTATTCAAAGTCCTGTAAAAATCTTCTTCAGATAATTTACATTCGGAGATGGTTTTTTGCATGCATGCAAGATATATAATATTTTTGTTTCTTTTTTATCAAATGATTTGTCTCTTTGATTCTTTAGATTTGTTTATTTTTTAAAAATTTAATTTTCGTGATAATTTTGAAATTTAGAATGGAGATTTCTTGATTCTACATAATTTGTGATTTGGCTTAAGATATTAAATTTGTCACCCTAACTCATCAATCTGCTTACTTTCCTACCGTATATTCTTGTTATTGAAACATAATACATAGAGAGACTAAATGTAAGAGTTTTTTCGAATTTTTAAATTTATTTTATGTATACAACAACAAAAATAATATAGTGGTTATGTTACATATATATATATATATATACATACACACACATCAACACATTATATAGTCCTTAATTATGTGTTTTTGGTTTTCTTTTCCTTTCTTTTTTATGTTTTCCCCTTAAATTTTTCCATCGGTTTTTAGCCTTTTAGAAGTGCACCACTTTTTCTTTATGTCGGACAAGAATATGTGCTCATTTTGTCGAGAATCTTTGATGGAGACAGTCTAAATCTCTTTTAAAAGTAAGATCTAATTATTTATGTAATAAAATTATAGTAGTGGCTCTTAATCCAACCATTAATTGATCATCTTCCTCATGGAAAAGTGATATAGATTGTAAATTACATTAAATTGGTCAATATTAGTGGCCCTAAAGTTCGAAAGAGCAATCAGAATCATTCCATGTTCTTAGCGAGCAACAATGTTAATTCTTAGTGCTTGTGTTTAGTGCTCAATACGGTTAATTATCGATTCATTATTAATATCAGTTCGGGCACATACGATGGGCGTATATTTATAAAGTAACAATGATAAAAATGTGGACAAATTAAACCTTAATTTGTAGCAAGATTTTAGCAGTGATCTGTCTTTCCTGTCATTCATCTTCGTTAGTCGAATGTTGGAATTTTTAGTGTTTCTTGATGTAAACAAAAATCTAACATGCATTCTCAAATTTTGTGCGGCAATCATATGAACCAATCCACCAATAAAATCAAACTACTCGAATAATAGGAGTATTTCATGTCAAGATTTTTTCTCAAAAATCATGTTTCAACGTATTTTATAAACACAACAAATAATTTACGGAAGCGAATCGAGTGTTACCTCCGGCCATTGAATAATTTGAAAGTTTTTTTGTTTTCCTCCGATTGATGTCTTCTAAGCACTCCAATACTCTCTGTAGATTGTGTATTTTGTTCTTATGAGGTGTGTGCTTAGGGACCTCAATCACTGTTATTTATAGGCATTTTTTGTACCATCGATGAGTGATCGAGAGAGGTTTATTGTCAAAATAAGAGGCACATGCGCGTCTCAATTTTCTAAAATTGAGACAGCTTGTACCGTTTGTCAAAAATATAGGCTATGACCGTCGTCATTTCCTACACATTTATTCTTCTTTTAATATGAATTGATATGTGCCACTTTTTCTTATGTTCTTTCACTTGGCTCATATCTCATTTTCCATAGAAGAAAACAAAATACATGAATCATGGCGATATGTCATCTTAAAACTAGTATTATCTTCCATGTATTACAATGCATTATGTATCTCAAATCTATATAACTGAATGAATAAACTCTATGTTTATTCGAGGTCCAACTTTATTGATATCTCTCAAATCAATGAATGTGTGCACAATAAATATGAGAAAATATCACATCATGATTTCATAAATTTGTTTTTACAACAAAATTACATAAACGAAGCAAGTCTCATTCTTTCTGTATGATCCTTAAATTTCAATGGTGGCATGCCTTCAGTCAAAGGATCCACGATCATCAATTCAGTGCTAATGTGCTGGATAATTAATTTATTAGTTTTAACACGTTCTCTTATGGCTAAATACTTAATGTCAATGTGCTTGTTTCGACTACCACTTTTGTTATTTTTAGTCATAAAAACAGCAGTTGAATTATCACAATATATTCTTAATGGCCTAGATATAAAATTCATAATTCTAAGCCTCGAAATGAAACTCTTCAACCATACACCATGTGAGGTTGCCTCAAAACAAACTAGGAACTTGGCTTCAATAGTGGAAGTAGCGGTCAATATCTGTTTTGCACTTCTCCAAGATACAGCTCCACCAGCTAGCATAAAAATATATCCTGGAGTGGATTTTCTTGAATCAATGAAGCCATCGTAGTCTGAATCAAAGTATCCTATTACTTCCAAATTCTAAGTTCATCTGGACATAAGCATATAATCTTTGGTCCCTTGAAGGTACATCATCACTTTCTTTGCAGCTTTCCAATGAGAGCTATACTCGGTGAAAAATTTTTCATCCGATATCTCATATAGGTTTCTTGAGACAGACCTAGAATACCTTTAATTCGGTCTCTATGTATCTTAATGCTAATGACATAAGATGCATCGACCATATCCTTCATATCAAAGTTTTTAAAGAGAAATTGTTTCACCTCATATAACAAATCTTTGTCATTGGTTGCAAGTAATATATCATCCACATATAGAATAAAGAAACAAAGCTTACTCTTACTGACCTTCTGATATATACATTGATCCATGATATTCTCTACGAATTCGAATGAAGAGATGTTATCATGAAATTTCAAATATCATTGACGGGAAGCTTGTTTCAATCTATATATAGATTTTTTAAGCTTACATATCAAATGATCACCTTTACTAGAGAAGAATCATTCAAGTTGTTTCATATAAACCTCTTCCTCTAATTTTCCGTTGAGAAAAGCTGTTTTCACATTCATTTGATGTAAATCTAAGTCAAAATGTGCAAATAATGCTAAAATGATACGAAGAGAATCTTTCTTAGATACAGGAGAAAAAGTCTCCTTATAGTCGATTGATTCCTACTGAGTGAATCATTTAGCTACGAGTCTTGCTTTATATCTTTCAATGTTTCCTAATGAGTCGTTCTTTGTTTTAAAGACTCATCTACATCCAATGGCTTTTACATTATTAAGCAACTGAACAAGATCTCAGACTCCACTAAATGCCATATAATTCATCTATTCTTTCATAGCATTGAACGATAGTTTTGACTCATTACAACTCATGACTTGTAAAAATTTTTCAGGAACATTTTCGGCTCCAATGTTGAAATCCGATTCTTGTAAATACATGATATATGGGATCTTCTTAATCTAGTAGATCTCCTATGGTTGTTTGGTTGATCAACAATTTCTTGTTGTTCTTCATTAACAATTTGATCTACTGGATTTCATCAGCGATTTGTGGAATTTCAGTCACTGGTTGCCTAACACCCATTTGGTCTTGAGGAGTGTGAATAAAGATCAATCTTTCATTTGAATAAGAGGGTTGTGAATTAATGTGATCTTTCTTAAGAATTATGTCATTTGAATGATCACTCTCACTAATCAAATCATTCTCAAGAAATTTTGTATTTCTTGATTCCACAATTCTAGTGTTGTGATATGGACAATAGAATTTGTACCCTTTGGATTTTTCGGCGTACCCAATGAAATATCCACTTATAGTTATTGGATCCAGTTTCTTTTCATGTGGGTTGTAAACTTTTATTTCTGAAGGAAAACTCCAAACGTGTATATGTTGCAAACTCGGTTTCTAAACTTTAAATTATTCAAATGTTGGGACAGCCTTAGTTGGAACTGGTTTAGTATATACACAGTTGTATTAAGAGTTTCAGTCCAAAATGATTTAAGAAGATTGGAGCTACTAAACATGCTCATCACCATGCCCAATACGCCATTTTGGTCCCGAGAACCAGGCATAGTATATTGGGCAACAATCCCACGTTCTTGGAGAAAATTTGCAAACGGACCAGGTGCCTGTCCATTTTTAGTGTATCTATCGTAATATTCTCAACCTCTATAAGTTCTCACGATCTTAATCTGTTTTTTATATAGCTTCTCTACTTCAGCCTTAAAAACCTTAAAGGCTTCTAGTGCTTTGTTTTTGTTATGAAGCATGTAGGTATACATGTATCGTGAGTAATCATCAATAAAAGAGATGAAGTATTCGGACTTTGCATGTTCATATATGGACAACAAATATCTGTATGTATGATCTCTAATATTCATGTACTCCTCTTGACATCCTTTTTAGATTTATTGGTCTGCTTTTCCTTTATGCATTCCACACAAGTCTCAAAATAAGTAAAATCCAAAGTACTAAGTACTCCATCATTCACTAATATTTTAATCCTCTCTATGGAGATGTGTCCGTGTTAAGGAATTACTATTACCTAAGAGTTTTGGTGATCGACAAAATCAAAACAACACTTAACTGTTCAGAAAATAACTGCAATCTTCTGTGTATAATAGGAACCAGCTCAACCATCTAAATTTACAACCGCCTAGTCTTCAACCGCTTGAATTTCAGACCGCCTACCATTCAACCGTTTGAAGCAGAAGAAGTTCAAACTTTTAAAGAACTTCTCAACCGGCTGTTAGAAGACTTTAAATCGAGTCATTAAAGAGCTATTCATTGCTCACTTAACAAAAGACATTCTCTGAACGGTTCAGGACATTCAATGATTTTGCACCGGTACAAGTCAATCATATCCTGCACCTGTCCCAATATTGATCTGAATTTGTGTCACTATCCCAGAAAAGAAAGTTTAGTTATATCCTACAAGTTCTAATGTTAAAAAAAATTGCCTTAAAAGAATACTCAGCAGTGACTCTTCAAGGAACGTGATTCAAAGCTATGCTAGCAAAGAGAACATTAAATGCTTTGCTGAAGAACATTTAATGTATTTGTAACTGATAATTACACATCATTCCAGGGTTACATGTTAATGTTACTCATCACTTTTCGACTGTTGGAATGATAGCTTAGATAAGAAGAGCTGGAAGTATGCAACAAATAGATACATAATCGTCAAGCTTTCAACAGTGCGATTACTACAAGCCTGCATACTTAATGAATCTAAGCGCAATCAAAGATCATATACCTCATTGCTCATCAATCACACGCTCAACATAAAGATATCTGATCATTCAAAGATCATATTCGTGCTGTTAGAACAGATTGTTTTACTTACATCAGTAACCTTTGGTTATTTGATTATTAGTGGTGTCTGGTGAACCAATGATTCTTAAAATCCAGAAGTGTAAAGTCATCACTAAGAGTTCCAAAACAGGCAGTGTGATAAGTTGTAAGAACCGTGTATCGTATTATCGTAAATCCTATGTGATTATCGATAATTCATGAATTTGATATGTGATTATGCAATTGATGTATATTATGACAATGAAATTGAGAAAATGAATATTGACGTTGTAAGAGCTCGAGTGGAAAAGCCGGACGCCAATATAGTACAAAATCAAATATTTGTACAGAACGTGTGGCGCCCGGGCGGTAGAAAATGACCGCCCGGGCGCCAATGTTGAGAATGTTAGTGCTCGAACAGAACGTGCCGCGCCCGAGCGGTAGTTTTTGACCGCCCGAGCGCGGTGCATTTGAAACTCGGGGGCAGAACCTCTCGCGCTCGGGCGCGAGAATTCTACCGCCCGAGCGCGTAGGCGGTGAGGATAAGAATTAGACTTTCGTTCTTTCTTTCTGCATTCCACTATTTCCTTCGAGAGAGAATTCGAGAGATTTTGATTTTCTTTCGTCTGAATCGACTTTGAAACGCTGTCTAAACGCGAAACAAATTATATATTTGTGATCTTCGCGTCGAGGGCTTCTGACCGAGGTAATTTTCTTCTTGTTCCAGCAGCTCTAAATATCAAAGTGCTGTCATAGCATGTATTTGAAGTTTAATTTCATATATGTAGTAGAATAACCGACAAGAAACTCATAATCGAAGTCGGAATTGAATTTTGATTATGATTTGATATGAATTTTTGAAGTTTCAAATATCATTTGAAATTTCAAAAATTCATATCAAATCATAATCATAATTCAATTCCGACTTCGATTATGAGTTTTTTGTCGGTTATTCTACTACATATATGAAATTTATTTGAAACTCATATTAATGATTTTGGATTATGTTATTGATAGGAATGAGTATGTTATTGATGTAGATAAAGTGTAATATCAATATCTTCAGGCTACATCAATTGGAAACGAAGAATTGAGGTATGTTGCGACTGGGTAACATACGACAGGTATTTGTATTATATGATATATGTTGGATTGATTTGACTTATTGGATTGAGAATATGTGTCTATATGCCTTATTTGTTGATTGATGTGGCATACTTGACATTGAGATTGAGATATCGATGTATAAAATAAATGTTTTGTTAACACACATCGTTTGATGCATACATCGATACATGACATGCACGTTGAGCTATGATCCTTGGATACCCTGATATGATTTGATTGGATTCTGGGGTTTATGAACACAATGCTATGTTTGGTATTATGTGACCCTTAAAAACATAGACATTAGTGGCCCCGATGATTGGATATGAGATTTGGGATTTGATGGCGCTTTGTCGACGCTATCATACGAGTATCCCTTATTGAGGCCGATGTGCCAGCTCGAGCATTGATTTGATAGCGATTCGTTTGATTCTGACATGTGCTCAGTGGATGGGCATTTGACCTGATACCTCCACGACATACATACATTGCATACCATATATCATTGTTTAGATATCTGTGGTATATATGATTGGTTGTTCCATACGGAGCTTTGCTCACCCCCAAGGGGGGCTGTTGTTGTCTTTGTGTGTGGACAATGACAGGTACTCCAGGATATCAGGAGACCGGAGATGGTACTTCTGGAGGGAGCCACAGCTTGGGCTGAGGTTTTATGTTTATGTCTTGTTCTCAGTATATATGTATATATATCTATATACCGGGGCATGTCCCGAGGATATGAGTTGTTTGTATATGATTGGTTTTGAGTTCGTGTGGGCATGTTTATGATATGAGATGAAATACTATTTTAGTATTTAAATTATAGAAGAATATTTCGGGCTCATTGTAAAGGAAATTTTAAACTCGTTTTCCGCTGTAATTAGTTAACCCTAATCTAGTGTATTGTAATAACGATTAGGAGCTAAGGGCCCCACATAAGTCTTGATTGGAGTGGGCTGTTGCAAAAAGTTTTGTAAAGCCAAAGTTTTTTTATGGAATCCTTCCTACTGAAGAAAAAATGGTGACGTAGGAGTCTTATATTTGAACATTCATAAAAATAATGTGTCTTTACTTTTCGCAAGTTTTTACATTTCAAACCATATCTTTTTGATTAGACTGTCAACCGGTTGAAACTATCATTAGAAATATTGAACTGTTTTCCTTACTTTTCAATTGGTTGATATTTCTAACTGACGGTTGAAACAAATTTTAAAAGAAGATATGTTCAAAGAGTTTATTCACCCCCTCTAAACTCTTTCTCGATCCTAACAGTCCTAATCTCATGTGCCATAATATAGAAGAATCTTCATTTATAACACATCTTTTAATACATCTCTGAATATGCATAGTGGTGTTATTATTTTGTAAAGAACTAGATAAAAGACTATCAATTATTGTACCATTTCTAACAATATTTAATTTATAAAATAAATTTATTGATTTATCCAAAAAATGAAATAAATAGCCAAGGGATACAACATTTGAAACCGAAATTAAATTCCTATAAATAAAATAGGAATATAAAATGTCTTTTTCAATTTTAAAATAAAACCACTACCCAATATAAGGCAGCAAGTCTCAATAGTCTCTACATGTGAAGACATCTTGTTTCCTGAATATATTTTCCGCTCATTTCCTTGAGGTTTCCTTAGGCTTTGCATACCCTGCAAGGTATTTGTAACATGGATTGTAGAATCAGAATCAATCCACCATGTGTTATAAATCATATCAACCATATTTGATTCATAACAGACAAATGAAATATGAATACCTTTCTTTTCAAGAGAATCCTTAAATTTATTGCAATCTTCTTCATGTGTCCCGTATTTTTACAAGAGAAACACTTGGATTCTTTCTTGATGCCAGGTTGGGGTGGAATTATTCATTTCCTTTTTTCCTTGATTTTGGCTTGCTTCTTATACTTTCATTGTGTAGTCATAAAAACATTATCACTTGTTTCTATTAACAACCTTCCTTCCTCTTGAACACACATGGTCATTAATTCATTTATTGACCACTTATCTTTATGTGTTTTATGAAATTTTGAAGGGTTCATATTATTGTGGAAGAGTGCATAAAATGTACTGCACAAGAAAAGTTTCAAATATTTCCACTTCAAGTGTATTGAGTCGAGCCGCTATGTCCCGCATTTTCATGATGTGCTTTCGCACACCTCTCACACTGGTGAACCTTAATGAAGAGAACTTCATAATTAGGGTGCTGGCAAGTGCCTTATCTGAAGACTGAAAATGTTCATGAATAGCCTTCAGTAATTCTTTGACATTATATGTCGATCGACAGAGAGACGCATGCCAGCAGAGATTTTGGTCTTTATGAACATGAAGCAGAGTCGATTAGATCGCTACCGTTTTCCATAAAGATCAACATCATCTGAAATGATGTTTTCAGTAATAGCATATGGTTCATTTTTCCGAATATCATAATCAATATCCATCCACCCTAATTGAAGAAGAATTTTTTCTTTCCATATTTTATAATTATCTCTCCTCGGTTCTTGAATATCACATTTCAAATCAAAAAAATTCGTAGGTTGCATAGCTACATAAAAATATAATATGCTTATTATTTTTTAAAAATATTTGAGGTAATATCTTGTTTTACCGATGTAAATCATGTTTTAAAAATCCAGTGACATAAAATTTGTCTGTGTGCTAAAATTTTAATTTAATAAGATTTTTCTAGAACACTATGATAAAACTATCAAAATATATTTTTCCTTAACTTCTGTGGGTAAATTAAGAAAAATATAATTTTGATACTTTAACCTAATTAGTTATATAAATATAACAAAAATCCATGTGGGATAAAATTTCTATGTTTATATAATTAATTATAATTGATGTCCATTATGTGATCCAAATCCACTTAATGCATAATTTTCCATAATAAAGGATGTTGTAGCTATTCCTCAATTATTTAAAATTATACGGTTCACTGGACAAAATTTTTGCTTTTATTAATGCTTTATATAATAATTATTTAATAACATAATCAACACTTTCCAAGAGTGCTCCTGGAAAATATAGGTAGGGCTAAGGCCCTTTAAATATCTAACTCCTAGAGAGAGCAACGTTCACTAGGGAGACCAGTGGCTAGTCAAGACAGTTTAAACTGATATATGAAGAACTCTTCCAAACCATATTTTCTCATGTCACCTTATAATTATTATTCACTTTAATTATCCACATTTATTGTAAGGCCCGAGATTTTATTACTGTAATCTGAAATGATTTATTTATTAATTGAGATGATTATACACGAAACGGATCAGACCGGGAGAGCCGAAAGAAGATTGACATGAGGTGCAAGAAGAGTCCCCGCGCACATGCGCGACATGTATGGGCGCACATGCGCGAGGAAGACAGAACCATGCGCGCACATGCACGGCTTGAATGCGCGCACATGCGCGGAACGTCCAGAGAGTTCGGCGCACATGCGCGGCGGAAGGCGCGCATATGCGCGAGTATTGAAATGCCGAGACAGTAGGTCTCGCGCATATGCGCGACTTATGTGCGCGCATATGCGCGAGCAGTCCAGTAGCCAACGTTTTGAAACAGAAGCTTTGGCGCATATGCGTCGGATTGAGGCGCGCATATGCGCCAGTAGTTGCGAAGCCGAGCATTGAGACCAGTAGGTCTCGCGCATATGCGCCATTTGGAGTCGCGCATATGCGCGAGACATGCAGATTGAGGAGTCGCCACGTTTCCTTGAGCATGCATGGGATATATATATATATATATATATATATATATAAGTATTACTTCGATTATTCCTTCAGAAAGTGATAAAAGTAGCACCGAGGAACTTCGTGAAAATCCTTACGCCTTTTCCCACTCAGATTGTGATTTATGAACGATTCGTCCGTCTGATTTTAAATCCGACTTCAGTACTGTGTTCCTATCAACGCAGGCTACAACTGGACGTAAGTTTTGTTACGTTTAGATACGGTTTGAAATTATAATGTTGTCAGAATTGAATAGGAATCATATATGGTGTTTCTGATACAGTGGACATCGTATAATCGAAGTCAGATTAAAGAACAGACTGGTTATGTAATTGTTATGATTTTTGGAATTGATTAATTGAGATTCGATATCAGATTTATATTGTTATTGAAATTATGAGTTGCACTGATATTGATTATGAGTTCTGGTATTATATCTGTGGTGTTGGAATTGACGGGGTTATCGAGACTGTATGGTTATGCCGTCGAAACATCCGTAAATTGATATTGATCAGACTCGGTATTGGTTGAGATGGTATTGTGGTATCATATGTCGATTGGCATTGATCAGATTATGTTTTGATTTGAGTATTAATCAGAACAGGTTTTGAACTGAGTTATATACTGATATTGTATCTATTCGATTGTCATTATCAGATTGGGTATGGACAGAGTTGACTTCAATACTTCGTCTTCGTTGGACCGAGAAGATAAAGGTATAAATTAATGTTGAGTTGGGATTGCACAACTCGAGTGAGGTTTGGCTCGAGTTTCCCTAAATCACATACTTTACCTTATTGTATTGATTTGATTGATATACTTGTTCTCTTGATTGATAGATAGCAGGTATTAGACGAGTAATCTTGTGACAGAAGCGCCTGATAGTGGCGGGATCGCCACGGGCACATTGCACGATGTCAAAAGATAGTGTATTGGCGATAGTGCCAAAATCTGTCACCGGATGTTTGGCTATCGATGTGGATAGAAATGTGGCTTCTTCTATTACTGGTGATCGGTACCGTATCGATGTGGATAGAATTATAACTTCTTCTATTACTGATGATCGATATTATATCGATGTGGATAGAATCGGAGTTTCTTCTATTACTGATGATCGATACTATACCGATGTGGATAGAATCCGAGCTTCTTCTATTACCGGTGATCGATACCATATCGACGTGGATAGAACTGGAGTCTTTTCTATTACTGTTGGTCGATATGGGAATACCCACATCTGGAAATTGGGATCCCTAGACTAGGATTGAGTCTAGTCTAAAATGTGAAGTCATGAGTCTAATTGACAGTTTATATTGAGTTATGTTGATTATTTTCATGAATATGGTACATGATGAATTATGTTCCTGATGATGGTACATGTTTAGAATAGGATTTATTCTTGATATGGATTTATATTCTGATTTGAATACATGTTAGACATATCTGTATATGCTTTTATATTGTTTTTATGATTGCATGTATACATGATTTATACTGAGAATGTAATTCTCACCGGAGTTATCCGGCTGTTGTCTTGTTTGTATGTGTGCATGACAACAGGTGGGATAGGATCAGGGTCAAGAAGAGAACGAGGCTGGACTAGATAGCGTGGAGATCCGGGTTTCGAAGCAACTTAGGATTCAGCACTGATATATAGTTGAACCTAGTTGAATTCTTGTAGAGAATACAAGATTTATATGTTTATGTTTAATATGTAATTTGAATTGAATTACATTACGTTTCCGTTTTGTATTAAAAAAAAAAAATTTAGACCCTGTTTATTATAATTGTTTGAATTATTCCTAGAGACGATTAAGGAATGAATTAGCGTCTGAGTCTCACATTTATGTGAATCTTTATAAGCCTAAACTTTTCGTTCAATAATTTTATATTCACATTTTTTTATTACTTTTTTCATATACAATTATATAAACATAATAATTGAATAAAAACAATTTGTGAATTATAATGATTTAAAATATCATACTATTGCGGGAAACCAAAAGCAATAATTTTAATTTAGTGCATTAATAGTATTTCACTCAATATTGTATGTGTATTCATAAACAACAAATTATACATACATATAACAGAATAAAAATTTTATGCACAAATTAAATTAAACATAAACTTTAGAACTATTTTAATGTGTACAAATTATTTATCCAAATTCTATATGTATACCGAATTATACATATAACTTAATAACACATTAATTATTATTTATTTAATAATAATAATAATAATAATAATAATATATTATTATTATTATTATAAACAACAAATGAATTCATTGCCGACAATTGCTTCAATTGTCAAATTTGTGTAGGTCTCGTTCAACATTAATTATTATTATTGTTGTTGTTATTAAAATAATAATAAAAAATTGTTGAAGTTTGAAATTGTTGACCAAATGACCCACGCTTTGTGTCTACAATTGCCTTTTAACATGGGCCACAAAATTTACATCAAGAGGGATTATTACATAATGCATTATTTCATTACTTCATTTTCTTCATTCAACATTTGCGACCAAGAAAGTCATTTCAAAAATTTTCAGAAACCTTTCATCCGAGAACTTCAAAGTACAATCAAAATGAAAATTCTCCGAAGAAATTTTCAGGTATATCTCTTATTATTATTATGTTCGAACTTCAAATTATTCAAGTTTCTTACGTAAAAACCCAGAAGTAAAATTTTCCAAAACTTCATGATATCCAATTTTCAGAAAATGAAAAAAAAATATTTTCAAGGCAGATATATCACGACTCTGATACAAATGTCAGAATTTTCTCAAAAATTCATGTTTCTACATATTTATAAACATGATAAACAATATGCGGAAGCGGGTCAAGTGTTATCTCCGACAATTGAAAATTTGTAAGTTCTCTGCTTTTCCTCCAACTGAAAGCCTTCTAAGCACTCCAACACTCTCTATAGATGATGTATTTGTTTCTCATAAGGTGTGTGCTTAGAGATCTCAATCACTGCCATTTATAAGCATTTCTCACACCATCGATGATTGATTGCGGGAGCTTTATGTCAAAAAAAGAGGCGCATGCACGTCTCAATTTTCTAAAGTTGAGGCGGCTAATACCGTTTGTCAAAAATGTAGGCTATGGCCACTGACATTTCCTACACGTTTATTCTTCTTCTCATATGAATTGATATGTGCCACTTTTTTTACATTTCATACAAGATATAGGTAGTGTGTGTGTCTATATGTATATATATGTTTGTATGTAAACCAAAGAATTATAAAAGCCTGTTTAAAAATATGTATGTTCGAATATCATGAATAAGACGATATAAAATACATATTGGAACACACATGCATCGAATCACACTTTGTATCTTATATTTCTCAACTAATAATAGATCATAAACCATACTTGCATTTTTCTTTCGATCAGGAATTCTGAATCTCGGCTGTAATTCATATAATAACTCTACAAACCCCTTCTCTCTGACAACCCTAAAAGACATTTTATTGACAATCACATACTTTTGCAATTTCAATTTACATTTTTTGTGATTATAAGGACTAGAAAACCAAGCCAATTGCTTGCCCCATTGTAGCTCCCTTATCCGAGCTACTCCTAAAAATACTAATAAACATGCAAAATCAAACTTGATAACAACAATTAAACGTTAGAAACTAAATTACTTAATTATTTTACAAACCAAACGAAAATAAAACAATAATATCAATTTTAAACATTAATACAACAATATCGAAATCTTTATCCTGCACGAGAATATGATAAACCAAATAAAACATTTAGTATATGACGTCACCAAAAACCAAACTGCTCTAGCCACTGCCCTGATTGTCTGAACCGTCCAACCTCAGACCTGCCTCGTGGAATAGGGTGTCCAAGATTAAAACAACGACGTTAGCGACAATATCCCAATATGAGAATATATGAGTAAACAAACTGATATGATGCATGTGAATTGCAAATGCTCGGATATCAAGGAACAAGCCAAGAATCTAATGCTCGGTCTAGAGGCTCATGACTGTGTAGTATCTGATCTGCCCTAGACATGTCTCGAATTTCACACTCATCATCAAGACTTAGACCTAAAATGTCAAGGGTCATTAGAGCCTGCGGGTCGCTTCAGTCATTGTAACTCTTGATACCCAGTCGTCTACAATGCATAAAAGGCCTGAGCGGTCCCAACAAATGAGTTATATCTCAAAAGATATCAGACCCCACATGATGTGTCATACATAATATATTAAAGAAGTATAACATGTATTATGCAACATATAAATATGCAGCATATAAGTGTGTATATTACAATTGAATATCTCAGTTAGAATATCATGTACCTCACTAAAACAATCTAACTAAAAGTCCATTCGTCTGAACCTACACAATACCAACATAATAAAATCATTATCAAGCAAGATCCATAATCATTAAACATACTTCAAAGTTCTTCCTAATAATATTTAAATCATTATTTAACGCTTTAGGATTATACATGCGTCTGTTGTCAATGACGTCCCGATATGTGTGTCCTGGTTCATCGACCTTTCCTCGAGTCGACACTAGCTTCGAAGCTTCCCAATACTAAAATTCCATAGAAACTGGCTAAAAATCTAAGGTATATAACTAGAACTCAAGAGAGAGAAACTGAGAGAAAGCAGTGTAGGAAACAAATAAAACCAGGCTTTCATTTATAGATTGCATCCAAACTATTATTTTAATCATTTATTTTATCATAATACGATGCATCTTTAAATTGTAGATAAGCCGAAGATAACTTTGATCACTAAAGATGTCAATGTATTAATGACTTACGAGCATAGCTGGTGTTTGAGAAACATAACAATACTACCCATAATGGTATTCTTGATTTTCAAATCTTAAAATTTTACGTATTTTTATTTAACTTTATTAATTTTTGAATAATAGATAAGCCACATTTCATTATCAAACAACAATTTAACAAACATATTATTGTCTACACACCGTCCAAGAAAAAAAAAATTAATATATGTAACTCTTTGTAAATTAAATATTTGAAACAATAGCTTATTTGATTATGATACAATTATCTTTTTAATTTTAGATGAGCCACAAGAATAATTTTATCACTAAAGGTGGTGAAGAAGAAGCTGCACATGCTGGTTTAGTTGCTAAGAGAAATGTGATCATAAAACATTACATGACCGTAGATGGAGATGAAGCAGTTGTTACTACTACCGAGATGTCATTGCCACAAGACACCACACCATCGCTTGCAGTTGTTGGCGATGTAGCAGCTATGACTGCTAGCGAGAAGCCATTACCACAGGAAATTACATCATCCCCTTGTAGTTCATAAATATATAAATTTCACTTGATATTAATTTTCTTGAATTATGATTGACAATATGTTGAAGCACCTGATTTTCATATATAGATAGATGTTCGGAAGAGTAAGAAGTCCCAATTCTCCCGCTCTCCATATGCACAACTTCTCGAGACACCTATTTTGATAGAACTTCATTATATTGGTCCTCAATGGTTCATTTGAACCAGCGCAATATGTTTTCATTAAGAAATATTGCCATATGTTACTAAAGCAATAGATATGTTACATTACCTATATAAAGAAGGTGTATATGGATAATATAACAAGAGTTGGTTTAAGGACCTTTTTGCTCCAACGCACTGGCTCGATCAAACTGTGATTAGTGAATTTGTAATCTATTTATTTTTTATCTTAATATTATATACATAATATACTTACATCACGTGCAAGAGATCATACACGGACTATTTGTATTGCAGAAGACATACCCACATGGTAAAGCGTGATGTTGTCATAATGGATACATATTTTGTTCAAGATGTAGGTTTCACATATCATAATGTTCGTTATGACTTCAAAGATAGCAAGTAGAAGAATTTATTTAGCTATGTGGATAGATATCGTCGTCGTTGAAGTTCAATATCATTGGCAAATGCATCTTCGATATCGATTGAAGATCCATTTACTCATACCTACATGCACATATATTATAGTATGAATATTATCTTGTATTATTTTACCCATCAAACAAGAGTTAGTATAACCTACTAAAATTTCTGGCCGACTGGATGTTATTAACTGACTGAAATATATGATTTAACCAACCGAAATATAATCCAAATTATTTTCTCACAACACATTAATTTAAACCACTGAACCATTATAATATAATCCATCGAACTAAGCGATGATTTAGAAGTATAATCAGCATACTTGTACATACATATTATACATTTGTCTAAATGCATTTGTAAAAAAATTTATTATATCATTTAGCCAATTGCATTTCTTACTGGGAATAGTCGGCTAACGGCTAATTGAAAAAATTAACCAACTTGCGAACACAACTTGTCTGCACAACCGTCTGAACAAAAAACTAGTCACGTGACAATAAAAATAGACCATATATCACGTGCATCAAATGAGACATGTTTTCCAGTAATGTTTAGATTCACGATATACACAACATTTCTTAGTTCGTTTCCGACCAAACTCTCCAACAGATGGAATCCTTCTTCTGTGCTCTACCACGTTTTGTCTTGCAGTCAGGAGGAAGCACGTCATATTCAATATCATCTGAAATGTTCCATTTATTTACAATAGGCAAAAGATATATGGTATCTACAAAATTGAATGCCCAAATATAAGATGAGTAATATGGTGAGAAAAAGTCATACAAATTCATTCATGCCTCGTAAATCGCTGTAATTGCATAAGCACGTGAAATTTTATCGATTTGAAATACGCGAAACATAATCATTCTTACTCTCAAACTCTTTACCGATGAAAAAGTTAGACAAATCATTAAAATATTAAGTCACATTACCTTCAACATCTCCTATAATGGTTAATACTGTAGAATCTTGTTCTGGATAACAAAATTCAACTTGTATATTATGTGTTGTAGACGATGTAAACTCATCAACATGATTCTCTTGATCCACAACAATTTCATGCCCAACTATTTCAGCCACCATATTATCAATCTCTGTTATTCCATCCACCAAATTTTTATACTCCTTCATTTCATTGTCTAAATAATTCTAAGAAAGTATTCCACTAAAATATTCATCATATGTTCTCTCGTGACACCATGTGCTTCATTTTTATCTCTTATCAATAAGATCTCTATAGACTTCAACATCTTTAGTATTGTCATATTTTTAATAGCTGGTTTCAAAGCCACTTGTTTTGATGATTTCAAGATGAAACAAAAGGTCAAATATTTGAAATGCCGAAAAACAAATTTGTTATCAATGCTCACATGTTTATAAATATTGGTCTCAGATTACATACCTTAGATTTTGAAAAATAACTTAATATCAGTATCATATCATGTCTATACAATTGAAGTGGCTCAAAATTGAATCTCCATCATCTTCAATATTTATATTACTCTCATCAATAAATATAGCATTACACCATGAATATTTTATATTCATCGCCGGTCTTCCACTCATTATCAAAATTAACCAAGATTTGAATAATATCTTTGTCCAAACAATCTGAAAAAATATATATAAATAATAGATGTAAGGTTCATAGCAATATACATTTTGACATATTTAAATTCATTTATTACATTATTGAAATACATGTAACATGTGAACAAAAATAATTTACTTTTATGAAATTTGTATTAGTTTTGAAAGTTAGTTACCAGAAAAAATTTACAAGGGTTCTTTGACTGTAAAAGTGTTTTTTTTTTTTTTTTAGATTCTAGCGTTTCCGATGCATCACTTATTCTTTGGTTCGATAAAATTAACTGGGTTTTTATAACTTTGGCGAGAAAATAATTTAATTTTATAACAATTCGATCTCTTAGATATGGAATATGGAAGTGAAGCTCTCCAATTCATGATCCCAAGCGCTGCTGTCACTTTCTAATTGGTATGTTAACGGGGACCGGCATTTGGTTGGCGGGATGTGCAAAAATTACTGGATGTATTCACGTTTCCAGCTTCAAATTTGATTCAAAGACCCTTCTTTGACCTTATTTTGCTTCTAAATTTACTCTGTGCCTGTTTATATTTCGAATGATAGTGTAACTGCTCGATTCATTGCATTCCTGGAACAGAAAGGGGATGGTTGATGAAGAATGCAAGGGAATTGCTTGATGAAATGACCGTCTGCTATTTGCATCGTGCGGGCATTTTTCTTTTTCGAGTAAAAAGTTTGTCCTTTCTTTTTTATGTTTGCAGTTGCTGAAGATGACTGTGGACTGGAGTTTTGTGCACAAAATTTGGGAAAAATGGGCAGCAAATAATGTGGGTTCTTTAGGTAATCTTTGACCATTTGAAGCATTTTTAAATCCCTGGTGCTCATGCCTTTCAAATGAAAAACTTCTAATATACAAGTTTTTGCCCCACACATTTGTCTCCTCTCAACTGGATTCTTGGTCTACTATGTCTATGTTTGCCCAATGCCGCAGAAAGATTTTTTCATTGCCATCTTCTGATTACAATAAATTATATTACATTTAGGTCCACCGCTGAAGGCTGCATTGTTGCTAAACTATGATCCGACTGGACCTTCTCGTCTAGTATCTATCATGTGAGTGTTTCCACAATCGTTTAATTTGGCGTATACCTATAGTGTTTTTTAGTAAAGAAATTGCCCTGTTTTTCGGAAAATGATAAAAGGTGAGTACTGAGACCTCCGAAAATACGTATTAAAGAACATGAGCAAATATAGTCTAATCCTAATTAATAAAGTTCAACAAGAGCATATATATATATATATATATATATATATATTTACGTGAAATGCCAATTATAGAGATTTGAAAACCATTAAAATGGTGAGTATCAATAGCAATTGTATTTGCATTTGCACTTTCTTCTCGAAGAATGTGAGATGTAGATTCGATGAGAGGTGAATAACAAGCAAATTCTCAGCATGATGTAATACTCCTCTTGTGAGGCTTTAGAATGTTGATAGCTAATCAAGAATCTGTTTAAATCCGAGAAGAAATGGGTCAAATTCGATGCGAACATGAATATCCTTTGGAATGACCAAGGGCCCTGCACATATGTTTAAACCAACACCAATGAATCATAGAAAATCACCAGTGGGATGTAAAGAGAGTCTTGAACAAAGCCATCCACTATAGAGTATAGAATCGTCAGGATCTTCTTTAATGCTGATTTGCATAATTAAATTGACTAGCCAGCACTCTAGGTTAATCAGTAATATATTTGGATTGAGTCCAAAATTGTTTACACGAGATTATTTTTTAATGATTAGAGAATTATTGTTTAATGATTAGAAAGTTAATTACTCAAACCTAAGTTAAACAAAATAATAAAATTGACAGTTGATTTATTACTAAGCCAAGCTAATTGAATAAATAAAAATGCAATTTTATTAAATAAAGGACTAGGGACTTTGAAATTTACTCCTGATACCATATTCAATATTTTGAAATTTCTCAAACTTTTGCACTCCAAATCTGATCCAAATGCGCATAATTGAAATTTCTGCCTCCTTTTGTATTCCCATCCGAAACTTGGATTTTAGGGCTTTTAAGATCAGAAAAAATTGAATCTTTAAAATCCAAATTCCTCAAATCCTTGTATTCTTGTTTTACCCAAAATCAATTTGATTAGATGTTTGGTGCACAAATTTTAAGGTCTTATCTTCAGTGATGCACCGATTTCCCCTTGTATGTGATAAAAAATCAATTCAGTGCTTGGTCCTTGAGGCATGCTCTCTTAGATCTTCTATGTCAAACTTTAAAACATGCCGATTTTTTTATGTGCATCTTCGATTTCAATTTTTTTGATAACATAGTATGTTGGCTCAAAAGGTTTATTGAAATTGTAGTCATTTGCTTATTCTCGAGATGAACTCCAATAATGATTTCCAAGGTGCATTCTGTCTTCACAAAAGGATCCTCCCCAGTCCCTACCTTTAATTAAGTTTAAATCCAGTGATAGATAGTGTGGCGACTGTCGGGAGGGGGTGAGCAAGTGAAGATTTTTTGTTGGCTTGAATAAATACAAACTCACATTATTCTTCCCTCGTTATTTACTTAAGTTCTGACTTTGGTATGTTTGTTTGAACATTTCATAAAATATTCTACAGTTATTATTTGCTTCGTTAGAGCCGCTGGGCTGCAAACACGTGTTTTGAAGCTTGATTTGATTCCTTTTAGTGCAGAGCAAGAGGGCATTAAAGCAGATCCTATTGAACTTAGTCAGCTTGTTGGTTTTGTTAAGAAAAACAAACTCCAGACCGAGTTCTTCTTGGTTGGGACAAACCAATGTGAGTTTGTCAAATCATATGTTATCTTTATTTCATCAATTTGTTAGAGGTCCATTACACTGAAATCATATGCGGTTATACTGGGATATTTATTTCGAGTACTTTATATTTTCTATCCCTATAACATTACTTTCTAGCTTTGTTATTCTTCAAGTACTTCGGAAACTGTGTTTTTTGTCAGAACTTGATGAAATCAATATATCCATATTTTGAACGAGCTATGTATAGTTTATAGAAATGCTAATTGCGACACCAGAAACTGTTATTGTCAGATTGTTGAGAATGTTGGGTTAAATTTCTTGCAGACCTAGTCACGTCGATTCATGAGAACTGGTTCTGTGCAAGGTGCTTGAATAGCTCAAACCAGGCTGGTGAAGGTGCTATTTTGATGCAGACATCAGCGTTTCTCGTGGTTGGACTGTAAGAATTCTTCATATTTGCCTCGTTTGGATTCATTTTCTGTGATATATGTCTGGTGTTTTGGGAAAAGAGAAATTTTATCAAATATAAAACCGTGTCATGTATTAAATTGGTAATGGTCATGCATCACATATATAGTTATATTTCAAAAAGAATAACACAATATTATATTATTTTTATGAATTGATGAAAAATGGGTATGCAATAGATGTGAGTGAACATGTGTGAAAATATATTTGGAAGATAAGAAAAAAATTTATGTTGTTAACATCTGTTTTAATTTAGAGCAAGAAAAATGATTTCCCCAAATTGAATACAAACAAGGGGCTTGTTTTTTCAAACAAAAATTCCTGAGACTTTATTCCATCAGTTCTTTAGTATGCATGCTACTGAATTCCTTCTTTTGTCTGGTCAGTTAACTCTCAATTGAAAATATAGTTTTGCCCCATGTTTAGGAGGGATATAAACACAATAATCCAGTCTGATATTCGTGGAACTCGAACCAAATAGAACTAACCCGAATAACCTGCTTCTTAACCAAGCAGTATTTTTCTTCAACGGTTTTCATCAACTGGTCTCGCTTGATTACCTTGTTTGAATTAAATATGTATACTTAGTTTAACTGGGCCACAGGGAGAAAGTCTTCTCTCAGATTAAAAAAGGCTATGGATACCCGGTTCGGATTGGGATTTCCATGGCGAGGGTCGGGGCTAGAATAGGTCCTGATCGATTGTGTTCACTCCTGATGTCTAGCTAACACCCAACCCCATCAAAATTTCTAAGTCCCGGTATTTTGTTTCCCCACGCTCTATGTTAAGGAACAAATGATTCTCTATCTGACATCTATATGATTGAATTTCGCAGATACGAGGGCTCGACTGGATCAGCTTCTCGAGCTGTGGTGGCTGTTGATCAATTCGCATGGCTGTTAAGTCGAAGAAACCTTTGAGTACGTTAAAAGTGTCAACTGAGAGCAGTTCTTTTTTCTTGATTTCTTTCTTGCAGCCACGATGTGTGGATCACCTTGGAATCAATTGTTCTACTTTTCAGGTAGTAGCCACATAAAATGTATTAAAAAAAAAAAAAAAAAATTTACCCTCCATTACATTATTAGAAATGAATCTATCCTCAAAACGATCATCGCTCTTTAGCCAGCAGAGTGAGAATCCATTTTTTGAAGAAGGTTGTGTTTGCAACTTTTCATGATAATTTGATAACCATTTTGCTTAAAAGATTGAGGTTGAAAGAATTTGTGCAATGTTTATTTTGAAAATTTCAAATGTGATATATCTGATTAAATTTGTCATTATATCTCCGCTAGCTTATAAAGAGTAAGGTCTCAAACTAACCACTTTTGATATGATCTTTTATATCGATTCTTTCTTCTTCTTCTTCTTTCTTTTTTTCCATTTTACACTAACTTTATACTTGATTGATATCTAGCTTTCGTTCCATGTAATTACTATTAATTTCAACATTTTGACTAGTTTTTTTTCCACTATTTCCCTACTACCTCCATTCTCACCGAGCTTGAGTCGAGTTACTCACGAGTAGGTCGAATCGTTTGCTGTCTAGGAGTAGTTCGACTCGTTTGCAGTCCACAACTCTGGCAATGAACTTTCAAACTGTGGGCAATAGTAGATATTATATGTTCGCATATTGTCGAACAATACCGACCGTTTCTTTTCATTTAAATCTTATTTATTTTATTGATTAAATTAAATGTCTATTATGTAAACAATTCAATGAGAATGATCAGAGTTTGATAAATTGATGATCCGCCAAACTTTGAACCTAATGGATGGAAGCTTTCTCCTAACCAGGAACGAAATGAAAATGTAGAATCACATTTTCAGATTCAGATGTTACAAAAACCAACATTTAACATGCCAAATTGACGATTATTTTATTGTTTAGAGCAGTGTATATCCAATAATTCACATTTATTTTTTGCCTGTAATTTTTGCGTGAAAACCCACGTGTGAAAATAAATAAAAACTATTAAAACTATTGTTTTAAAATATTATATATTTTAAAATTTTATATATATATATATTTCGATATTTCGGTATTCTGGTGTATACCGTTTTATATCATTATCGTACCGAAAAATTCGATATTTTTTCGGTATGATAATCTCAATACACTGCAAATTCATTTATTTTTCCCACCCCTATAGCTAGGGCAACCAAATTATTTAATCTGACCCTTAAACATAAGTGTAAAACTAGCGACGTCGAGGGATTAAAGTAAGATCTCGGGAAATCATGCGTACATGGTCGTCTCGTTAATTAATCGATAGCAATACTAACTCTTATCGTGATTAGTCTCCTACTAAATCAATGCAATGCCACTCTTATATAGGTAATATTTATTAGTCAACCCCCAAAAAAATGTTTAGGCAAAAAATGGAAATAACGTGATTGGATCGATAGAACAACATTTTCCTAATTGTAAATATAATAGTACAAATTACGGTGATGTTATTTGCACTTCATTTTTACGTCGAACTATCCATTTTACGAATAAAAATATATTTGTAATGTATATAGTAACAATGACCTAAAAATTAACCAAATCGACACACGATTAAAAAATTTCATGGTAAATGTTCTTGTATTTGAGATTGTCGCGTGTAGCTGTTCGACTGTGATGCCCGAGATTTGAGGTGTTGTTAATCTAAAATGATTCGTTAATTAATTGATGAGAGTATAGACGAAACGGATCAGATTAGGATATCCGAAAAGGAGATTGAATTATGAATTGAGAATGATATGACATGGAAGAGGACATGGGATAGCATGAACAAAGGTTGAAAACCAGTAGGCATCACGCACATGCGCGGAAAAAGGCGCGCATATGCGCAAAAGATCTTTCTCGAGGACAGAACACCTCGCGCATATGCGCGAGGCAAGTATTTGGGGTGATTGCCGAGACAGTAAGTCTCGCGCATATGCGCGAGACATGACGCGCATATGCGCGAGCAGGTGTATTCAGGAATGCCGAGTCCAGAGAGTTGGGCGCATATGCGCGGAAATGTGTCGCGCATATGCGCCAGCAGTTGGGAAGACACGCGCCGAGACTTAAGGTCTCGCGCATATGCGCGAGACGTGTTGCGTAAAGGATGTGCCATTTGCCTTCTTGCATGTTAGTGTATGCACGAATTCTTAAGAAATGGAGGAAAGAAGAATCGAGAAAGGGCCGAGGAAAGAGTGAAAAATCATTACGCCTTTTGTGAGAAATCCGTCTATCTGATTTTGAATCCGACTTCAGTACTGTGTTCCTATCGACGTAGGCTACAACTGGACGTAAGTTTTACAGTTTTATATCATTCATGTTTGTTGATTGGCTGCATGTGAATGATATTTGTTATATGCTTTTGTATATGTTTTTATATGATTGCATGTTTACATTGTTTATACTGGGATTTATTCTCATCGGAGTTATCCGGCTGTTGTCTTGTTTTGTATGTGTGCATGACAACAGGTGGGACAGGTTCAGGGTTGAGAAGATGAAGAGAGATCGTGATTAGAGTGGAGGCTCCGGACTTGGATTAGAGATAGGGTTAGACACGTGATATTAGCTGTTAAACCTTAGTTGAATAAATGTATGTGGTACATGACTTGTACTTTTATACTAAGATGTATATACGTTTTATTTCACTACGTTCCGCATTTTAAAAAAAATTTAGACCCTGTTTTTTTATAATTGATTAATTAGTCCCAATGATGATTAAGAACATGATTAGCGTCCGGGTCCCCACAACAGGTGGTATCAGAGCGATAGATCCTTTAGACTGAGATAGAAGCTAGTGAGCGGGGTAGATTGAGTTTTCTTTCCTTGCTTGTGATTGCTAGCATGCTTTACTGCTTTATATAATACATGTTACTTGACTTATCTGATTTGATTGTGTAATATGTATTATTGGGAACGAATTTGAACCGATTCTCGATCAGCAGTAAGATGATCGGATGAGGGAACTGAAGTGAAACAGGTTGATTGGATTGGGGTGCTAATCCATTTTATTATCAGATATGCCTCCTCGAAGGATACCAGAACAGGGTAGCACATCGAATCTTCCAATGGATGTGACAGCAACTCCGATGGAAACGTTATTGAAAAGATTTCAGTCATTCAAACCACCGACTCTGAAGGGTACTGAGACATCAGTTGAATGTGAGAGTTGGTTAGATAACATTGAGATGCTGTTTGATTCACTGGATTACAGTGATGAGCGCCGAATTAAATTGATTGGGCACCAGTTGCTTGATGTTGCAAAGAACTGGTGGATTACGATGAAGAGGGCCTTAGAGCATCGAGGTACGACTATTACTTGGGATGTATTTAAAACTGAGTTTTATCAAAGATTTTTCCCAGTGTCGTACAGGAAAGACAAGGGGCGGAGTTTGCCAATTTGAGACAGGGTCAGCTGAACATTGAAGAATATGTGACCAAGTTCTCTACCTTGTTGAAGTTTGCTCCACATGTGGCTGGAAATGACGAAGTCGTTGCTGATCAGTTCATCAATGGCTTGAATCCCGATATATTTACATTGGTGAACACAGGGCGACCGAATAACTTTGTTGATGCCATGAATAGAGCAAAGGGCGCTGAAGCGGGCCTGATAAGGCAGAGAGGAGCTGCATATGTTCCTCCTAGCACCGAGACCACAGCAACCACCTCCCCGATTCGAGAGTGACTAGTAGCAGTGGTGGAAAGAAAGATTTTCTGAAGGCTAGAGGAAAGCAGTTTAAGAAGTCTGGTGGCAGTTCTTCTAGCTCCAGTGGTTCCAAACAGAGTTATACTGGAACTTACTGCGGAAATTGTGGAGGGAGACATTCCACTGAGCAATGCCAAGGAGTACTTGGTAGTTGCCACTTCTGCAAACAACAGGGACATTTTGCCAGAGTGTGTCCACAGAAGGGTTCTCAAGGATCCCAGAGAGCCGAATCATCTGGATCAGCGGCACAGTGGAGTAGACGATCAGCTGCTATTCATTCATTCCAGCCAGCACCATCTCAGTCACAGCAGAGGCCAGGAGGAAGCCAGACAGTTGGCCAGCCACCTAGACAGCAGGCCAGAGTATTTGCTTTGACTAAGGAGCAGGCTCAGGAAGCACCAGATGATAATGTTGCAGGTAACTGTTCTTGATGTAGTTATCCTGCTTTTGTATTGATAAATACGGATGCTTCCCATATGTTTATTTTTGAACGATTTGCATTGAGTCATGCATTACCTGTTGAGTTTGTATCTACTGTAGTATATCTCTTTACTGGTTGGGGAAAGTTTTTATATCAGTGAATTCTGTAAAATATCGTATACTACAGTAGGATGATAATGAGATTGAGTTAGATCGTGTGGTAGCTTGTATTGTACTAGTGTTGTCTAGTTTTGAGACTGCATTATTGATATTAATATGCTGACCAAGTACAGAGCTACCCTAGATTAGTTCCAGAAGATGGTGAGAATCGGACCTGAGATGGCCAAGGGATGAATAGTGTACGATAAGGATTCTAGATTGAGAATTCATTTGATAATTCGTACTATCTATAACTCGATTATTACAGAAAGGAACAGAGGGACTCCTTATGTATTCAGTTGATTTACTGAAGTTGAGTCTATCATTGGCTGATTTACCAATGATAAGAAAGTTAATAATGTTTTCCCCGATAAGACTTCTTATTCGATTCCAATCAGAGAGATTGATTTTAGCCTTGATTTGATAACAGAAACAGATTGCATCCTGATTGAGACAGATTGCATTCAGGGTGTGTTATATCTGAAGATGATGTATCTGTTGAATTTAGCAGAATTAAACCGGAATTATTTGGCCGAGGTGGATATCAGTGTCAAACATTTGCGGTTTATGAGTTAGCAGATCAGTACCGATGAGTGATGTTTTGAATCTGATTGAAGCTTGCTGTTGTTTTGAATCCGTGTTTGAATCAGGTAAGTAATACTGTATTGTATATGAATAACCAATCTGTTGTTCCAGATGTTCCGAATTTAAAATGATAAATATTGCCAGACAGTGTGCAATAATCTATGCGGTATGCATTTTGATAGCTGAAAAGGTGTTGATAGAATGCTTGAATCTGCATATATTAGATGTACAGGATGATGTACAGATAAGATCAGACGATCAAGAGTTATGTCAGAAGAGTGATTAGACTGCATTGAATGCCAAAATTGACTATATCATACCATGATTTTCGGTTGATTTTGTATTTTTGACAGAATATATTATAAACTCCTTCACCTACTGTTTATAGATTGACGGATAGTCGGAGCAAACTATCCGGATACTGGAGAATATCCAAAAACTGTAGTGCTGGATTTTAGCACTAGTTGACATGATTTATTGTCATTTATGAATTATCGTACAACCACAGCTATCAGACGAGTATTGAAATGACTTCTTTCGAAGCGTCATATGGAATGAAATGTTGATCCCCTCTTTATTGGGATGATATCTCTGAGGTTCCTGAGACTGGACCTGATATGACTAAAGATATGATTGCAAAAGTGAAGCTGATTCAAAAGAGAATGAAGGCAGCCCAAGACAGACAAGCCAATTATGCCAATGTCCGACGACGACTGTTGGTATTTGAGGCTGGTGACCGAGTATCTTTGAAAATTTCACCTTTCAAAGGAATTGCCAGATTTGGCAAGAAAGGGAAACTATCTACATGATATATTGGCCCGTACGAGATTTTGAGAAAATAGGAGATCGTGCCTATCGACTAGCTTTAATCGCCTTCATTATCTGGAATACATGATGTCTTTCATGTAGTATTATGGCAGAAGTACATGCCAGACGCTTCACATGTGCTTCAGTCAGATGAGGCCGAGTTGGATGAGACATTGAGTTATTTCGAAAAGCCAATTCAGATTCTTGATCGGAAGGAAAAGTAGCTCAGAACGAAGACTATTCCACTTGTGAAAGTTCGGTGGAGTTAACATGGCATTGAAAAAGCTACTTGGAAAACTGAGTCTGATATGAGATAGAGGTTCCCAGTTTTATGTCACTAAGGTGAGTGGTTTACTTAACTTCTTCTATATACCTTCTTATTGATACGATTGATTGTCTGTGATTTCGGGGACGAAATCGTATCTTAGGGGGGGAGAAATGTAATGCCCGATTTGAGGTGTTGTTAATCTAAAATGATTCGTTAATTAATTGATGAGAGTATAGACGAAACGGATCAGATTAAGATATCCGAAAAGGAGATTGAATTATGGATTGAGAATGATATGACATGGAAGAGGACATGGGATAGCATGAACAAAGGTTGAAAATCAGTAGGCATCACGTACATGCGCGGAGAAAGGCGCGCATATGCGCAAAAGATCCTTCGCGAGGACAGAACACCTCGCGCATATGCGCAAGAAGGGGCGCTGCATATGCGCGAGGCAAGTATTTGGGGTGATTGCCGAGACAGTAAGTCTCGCGCATATGCGCGAGACATGACGCGCATATGCGCGAGCAGGTGTATTCAGGAATACCGAGTCCGGAGAGTTGGGCGCATATGCGCGGAAATGTGTCGCGCATATGCGCCAGCAGTTGGGAAGACACGCGCAGAGAATTAAGGTCTCGCGCATATGCGTCGGTTGATGTCGCGCATATGCGCGAGACGTGTTGCGTAAAGGATGTGCCATTTGCCTTCTTGCATGTTAGTGTATGTATGTATGTATATATATATATAAATATATATGCACGAATTCTTAAGAAATGGAGGAAAGAAGAATCGAGAAAGGGCCGAGGAAAGAGTGAAAAATCCTTACGCCTTTTGTGAGAAATCCGTCTATCTGATTTTGAATCCGACTTCAGTACTGTGTTCCTATCGACGTAGGCTACAACTGGACGTAAGTTTTACTACGTTTTGATATGATTTGAAATTATGATATTGTCAGAATCTGATATGATTCCTATATGATGTTCTGGTCATGTTAGACATCGTATAATCGAAACCGGACTGAAGAATAAATACAATATGAAATTGTTATGACTTTCGGAGTAGTTTTGGAGTCGATTTGATATCAGAATTGAATTGTTATCGATTATGAGGATTGAGATTGATATCTGACTGATATGGTAGTGCTGAATATATTGAAATCATGACGTTATATTGTTGAAACAGAATTTGATTGAATTCTGATTATATCCAGTATTGATTGAGTGATGTATTGATGTCGTACCCTCAATATTGTTGTTGTCAGATTGAGTATTGACAGGCTTTGAGTTCGAGACTTCGACAGAGTCAGAGTATCAGAAAAAAGGTATAAATTAATGTTGAGTTGAGATTGCACAACTCCCAACTCGAGTGAGGTTTGACTCGAGTTTCCCTAAATCACATACTTAGTTTATTGCATTGATGTTTGTAGTCTATTGATTTATAGCCACTGCATGTATTGACTACTGATTCGCTAGTCATCGGCTGATTCGCCTAGTTACTGTATGCATGTATTGACTGCTGATTCGCTATTCATTGGCTGATTCGTCTAGTTATCGACTGATTCGTCTAAACTATGGCTGATTCGCTTAATTACTGGCTGATTCGTCTAGTTATTGGCTGATTCGCTTAATTCTTGACTGATTCGCTTAATTCTTGACTGATTCGTCAATTCTGCGGCTGTTTCGCCCAGACACTGGATATATGAATTATATCAATGCCAGTTTAGGGTTGATTCATTCCTATCGACTGAGATTCGATATAATTATCAATATCCATACATTGTGATCCCTAGGTTAGAGTTGAGTCGAGTCTGAGACGACGCATTGTTTGAGCCGAGTCTGTGATGACTAGTTGATTTACAGTTTTATATCATTCATGTTTGTTGATTGACTGCATGTGAATGATATTTGTTATATGCTTTTGTATATGTTTTTATATGATTGCATGTTTACATTATTTATACGTTGATTTATTCTCACCGGAGTTATCCGGCTGTTGTCTTGTTTTGTATGTGTGCATGACAACAGGTGGGACAGGTTCATGGTTGAGAAGATGAATAGACATCGTGATTAGAGTGGAGGCTCCGGACTTG